>NC_048218.1:42427321-42445069 GCF_002007445.2 Ailuropoda melanoleuca | reverse complement strand
AATGGGGCAGGCTCAATTTATTTTTGGTTTCTTCTTCAGTAGAACACCTTCATATACCATTCAGGAACATCTCAGCTTTCTCAGATGGCACAGAACTACGAAGAGGCTAGATACATTTTCTAAGTCCCTCCAGGCAGATTTGTGGGCCTTAGCCCAATGGGGCTTGCCCCTCACTGTCTTCCTGATGGTCTCCTAGGCCAGACAGTAGTCCAGCTGTGATACTTCCTTGCCATAGGGTCTGCACATAATGATGTTCATGTAGCAGCTGTCCCTCTGGAAACAGGAACTCAGCAAGATATCATCCCCCGGAGATGAAGCGCCTCTACAGGGTAGTGAGCCATCATCTTGGGGTAGGTCTCCAGGATGGCTTTCAGTTCCATCAGGATCTCCTTGGTCTTCTATCTGGGGATGGCCCTGTCCTGGACATGCTGCTTGAAGCAGCACTCGTGGGTGAAAATCTTGTGGCTGACGTTGCTACTCTCCTTCCTGATGAACAGGAGCTAGAAGAAGAAGCGATTGATCCAGCCGACAAAGGCCCAGCAGAAGGAACTGATCCAGAGAAAGAACTTCAGTAAATAGAATTTGATGGCATAGTCCCAAAACCAGTTGGCTGAAGAGAAGGGGGACTTTTTGGTGTGGTCCCAGTAGATGATGCTGACGTTCTCACTGCGAGAACCAAAGGAAGTGGAAGAATTCAGATTTCCTCAGGTGGCTGTCCAGGTTGTCAAGAACCTCTTTCAGGATTGAGGGGAGGGAGATCTCCTGCAAGTCGAACTGGGGCACACACTGCAGGGTGATGATGAGGTTGACCAAGGCAGCCCAGGTGCACCTGCACTGCCTGGAACACCTCTGTGTTGCTAAACTTGGAGCACTCAAGAATGGTCCCATGGGTGTCAGCAGGGTCAGTGCCATCACGTGAATAGATATCATGTTTGATCCCTGTGTTGTGCATTCTAAATCCAAAGATGCCCGCCCCTCGCAGTCACATTTGAAACAGCTCTCAGGTGGACGAGGCCAGGCTGTGCTTGCCCAGCTGTACGTGCAGGTCAGCCAGGAGGATGCCAGCCTCCACATTTCTTTAAGCACAGATTACATATCTCCTCTCAGGAAAGGTCAAAAGTAAATGGTTAGCTTATAAAGAGCTGCCAATAGAAGATTCAGGATGTATTTTTTGACATAACCTGAGATTCTTCACATTTCTCATTTTCTCCAACAAATTGATCCTTACCCTTTATCGGTCTTTTCTTTCTACCTCTCTGGTAATATATTATGTCCAATCTTGAAAGCAAATATCACAAATATGAACTATTACCAAGATTATTACTCTTGCATGCATCCCCGAGGAAGCTACTTAAATGCAGTGTCCTCGATTTTCATGCATCATCTTTCTTACCTCCCCATGTAATTATCAAACACACTGTTGCAAAAATGAAATTGGTTTAAACAAACATCAGGGCCAACAAGAGTGGAAAAGAAGCAGCAGTATATTGTGGCTGCAAAAGTGAAATGGGTTGAAGGGATTCTGCTCTGTCTCTGTGGCAATGAAGATGAATGAATTATTTTCAAATAATAAATAATTATTTTTGTAGTGTCATCATGCTGCCTCCTCTTCCTTTTATGCAGACTTGAGCCATTGTCATTGCAACTAGCATTGCATTTGATAGGGAAAATAAGGAGAAGGAATCACAAATATTTAGAAACTAGATTGAATAAACTGAAAATGGGGACCAGAGAATTCTTTACTTAACCTTCTGTCTCGCCTATCTCTGGGATTAAAACTCAGTCATTTAAGACTCTTACTTGAGATCTGATGAAAAAAAAGGAAATACTGCACATAATCACATTTAATCAATTCCAAAAATTCATTCAGCTCCATTTGTTTCCCATAGAAAATAACCAAATGTTACTTTCAGAAGACCACATATTTTCAGAAGGAATTTTAAAAATTGTAGAAAATTCAGATTCAGTGCTTAAATGTTAAAATTCTGATTTCTATCTTCCAAAGGATGATGAAAAAACTCAAAGAAGGTAACCATGGATACCACCAGGTTGGACTTATCTGTTTATATTTATATATATAAATTTATATATATTTTCTTATCATTGTGTATATATTCTATTATCAAATTATATATATTTTTAATCATTGATATGGCCATAACTTAGAGAAGTTTACAGCTAAAATGATTATTTACAGGTATATGTATACATAAAAGGGCTTGTAAGCTGTTGTATGCTGGTTTCCCAAATATCACCAACACAGTGATTATGTGGCCTGAAGTTTATGTAATGTTGCTTNCTGTTCATAAGACAGATTTGGAAAAAAAAAAAGATTTGAGTTCATCGCTTACTATAGTAAGGGAGAAAAACATCTCAACAGAACTGGGCAAATGTCCCATAAAGGGTAGGCAAGATTCTACTTTACTGAGTATTTATAATTTGATTTAAGGTAGTATTTCAATGTGAAGAGTGAGGGAGATTGATTAGGATTGTGTAAGAATCAGGATATATCAGTCTAAGATTGGTAGTAACAGCAAAGTAAGGCTTTTGGGGCTGAGGGTTCAAAGAATCTTAATGATATAAACTGTTGATGGTTTATATTGAAGCATTTATGGGTCTTTCATGAAGTTCCTCTAATAAACAATAAGTATGTTTGCCTGGATAAGAGTCTTATAGAATAGTAAAATTATGCTAGTGAAGGTAATGGACTAATCACGTTATTACAGAAAATATGCTTTGTGAGAGGGTAGGTACTTTCAATCCTCAGTGTTCAAGCTATAATTGTCCCCATTGTTTCTTTACAAATGTTTTGTTATTTTACTAATATGCCTGAATCATTCTTTTTAAAGTCTGTATTTATTTACTCATTTATTTATTTGAAGTATAGTTGATATATTCTTATACATTAACTTCAGAAATGCCTAAATCGTTCTTATTGTTATAGTTGAAGCTGGCATCAATCCACATTTTATGTGGCCTGAAGTTTATGTAATGTTGCTTGCTCTCTTATTAGAAAAGAACAGAAAATTCTGGAAAACAATTAGGTACATGGCTTTGAAAGCTGTCTTCACTGGTGATACTTAGATTTCATTGCTGTCAGGGTAAATCCATTTCTGAAGAGAGGTATATAACATAACAGTTAGAATTGTCTCCCTGTTTGCATCTTTATAAATGTAGAGTGAAGAGCTCCCCCTAGGCAGAATGTAGTATGTTTGAAAACACAGGACCTGTATTATCCTTCGGAGGAAATTAGTCCAAGGCATTACAAAGATGTGGAAAAATTATAGTAAAGCTGGAGTTCAGGAGCAAGTTAGAATGTATTGGTCTCAGAGTCAGAATTGAAGGATGAAAACCGGTAGACAATCACAATGGTCACAGATCAGACTAGACAGGCAATCAAGATAAGAAAATCTTAAGAAAGTTGAAGACAATAAATTTTTTGTTTGAGCAAGCCATGTGAGTTGCAGAGATTGGGGAAGAGGAATTAGAAATTCCCCTCTAGGACGATCTCTTTGTGATCTTGACACACCATTATGAAGACCTTGATTCTAAGGTCAGGTCAAACTCTGGTATTGATATCTCCGCTATGCTTCAAGCAAATAATGAACCAATTCTATCTCCTTGGACTTCAATTGGTGTTTTCCAAATTTCAGTCTTTTTTCATATCATCTTTACAACTTTAACCACATGCAATTACTTCCTGTCAGACTGTTTAGTTTTGACTAAATCAACTTTTTTAAACATATTTTTTTAAAACTTTGTATCATTATTTTTAAAACATTATCACTTACTATAATAGAAGGTCTCTATGCAAAATAAATTCAAAGCAAACAAGATTTTAAAATTCCAGTCAAATATCATTGCCTAACAAATGCTGTAATAGCAAAGCTTGCTTTCTCTTCCATAAAAGGAGATTAACAGATTAGCGGGGTGCCTGGGTGGCTCAGTCAGCTCAGGTCATGATTACAGGGCTCTGGGATCAAGCCCTCCATCAGGCTTTCTGAGCAGCAATGAGTCTGCTTCTCTCTGTGTCCCTTCTCCTGCTCATGTTCTCTCTCTCTCAAATTAAATAAATAAAATCTTTGAAAAAAGGAGATTAGCAAGTATAAATGAGGTACAAAAGGATTAATAACAGCACACTGACATTATCTTTGATTTAATCAGAAGATTGATAGATGATTGGATAATTTTTGTCTATGTGTTTCAGTATTTAATGCATGTCAAACTTATGCACATGTCTCTCATTGCAAAAAACACTTCTGTATAGGATAACTGTCATCATCAAACAATAATAACACAATAAAATTTTAATCTCTCCACAAAATGGTGTATTTTCCTTCATGTTTATATCCCATATGGCTATTGGAGGCACGGTAATTTTCCATGGGCTAATAAAATAAGTGGTGTCAAATCAAAAGATGCACTTCTCTGAATATAGCATCGCCAAGTAGAGGGTAGGAAAAATCCGGTAATAGACCCCCTACTCCTACTGTTACATGAAACAATAGTCAACAAATACTTATTGTGCATCTATTAAATTGCAAGTATTAGAAATATGGCAAAGAATAAAACGGAAAAAATGACTACCTTCTTTTTGACATTGGAAACTTACATCCACTAAGTAAGTAGACTATAAGAAATTTGAATAAAATGAACAAAATACATTACAAAATATAATACATATATAGATAGTCACATAAATATACACACAAAAATACAAAAAATAAATACAAATAAAATAATGCCAACCCTGATATTCTACAATATCATTACCATATACTGCAATTGTGAAGATCATTAACCACCCCAGACAATTTTGTACAGTCCACAATATTCTGAACACTATCTTCTTTTAACCCCATATCTAATAATGCTATGTGCTGATTGACACGATTTGCAAAAAGTTTCTGCCTGTATGAAGCTAAGGATATTTACCAACTTCTACTGGAATTGCCTCTCTAGAAAGAATAAATATTTGAGTATATACTTTAATACAATCAAAAGTAGATCTGGAATCTTCAGCTTCCATCTCCCTGCCATCTTTTAAGATTCTCTGGAATCTAAACTCTTAAAAGTAGGAACTTTCTTATTTATATTTGTATTTCTAATAAATAGAAAATAAAGCTCTTGCCACATTGTAGGTCATCAATAATTATCTTTGAATGAAAGACTGAAGGAAGGAAGGGTAATGATCTATGTTACTTGAGTGAAGTGAAAATTTCACTATGGCCACATAGAATAAACTAGTTAGACCTTATTTAACTACAAATACCCAAGAATGTGAGGAAACTAAATAATTTTCATAACTAAATGTCCACCAGAGAGCCTCTGAATTCATGGAGGCACTGTCTTTGGAAATCAAATATTGCACTGCCCAAGGGCAAAGTGTTTCCAAAACTGTTGGTGATCAGAGCGTACTTTTATATGCTGTATTTTATAACATGCTTTTTTTTTTTAAGATTTTATTTATTTATTTGACAGAGATAGAGACAGCCAGCGAGAGAGGGAACACANTTTATATGCTGTATTTTATAACATGCTTTTTTTTTTAAGATTTTATTTATTTATTTGACAGAGATAGAGACAGCCAGCGAGAGAGGGAACACAAGCAGGGGGAGTGGGAGAGGAAGAAGCAGGCTCATAGCAGAGGAACCTGATGTGGGGCTCGATTCCAGAACACCGGGATCACGCCCTGAGCCGAAGGCAGACGCTTAACCGCTGTGCCAACCAGGCGCCCCTTATAACATGCTTTTAATTTGAGGGAAAAGAAAGAAAGGTAAAGAGTATGAATCATAAGTCTTTAGAAGAGACATGCTGTGGGAAAATACATGCTCTAGACATCTAACACTAGCTCAAGTCTTGTGGCTTAATATACAAACTTTGGTCAGATGGTTCTCTCATGATTACATGGCTCAGCATGTTAACTGAAAATTCTTCACTCCAAATGAGTCATTTGGTTCTAAAATTTTGTCTGTTCCCATCTGACTATGACATTGAGATTTAACTCCTCACTTGATCTTAACTTGAAAATGATACTCTGGTGTACTTGCTGATTCTTTCCTCTTATGTCCTATTTGCTTCTCCTCCAATTCCATATCCTAATGCCTGGCTTTGCTAATCTTCAACACTTTCATGTTATCACGGCCTGTGGATGCCCCTCACTCACAGTGAGGCAGTGTCTTCTAAAAGCTTCCAGTTGGAGACTGCAACACAGGCAGAGGATTAGGCCCCCTGGGCTTTCGTAGAGGTCTAATTACTTCTTGTGGCTGACCTTTATTAGTAAGTATCAATTAGCGTGGTTTTTCCTTGATTCTAATCTCCTTGATGTTTTGCTGGAGTATAAAAGGATAATTTGAGGTTAACTGTTGGCTTCAGGATGTGTTTGGTTCCTAATCCCATCCTCAGAGACATCCTTTGTAGATTTGATTACTGACATTTACAACAATCTTTGAACTCTGGTAATGTCAGATAAAGGAATTTAACATTAGCTCCTGACTACTGAGAATAAGTTTTTTAAGGCTTTCTTTTCCTATAGATCAGAACCACAGAGTTTTTAGTATCTGCCACAAGACAAAACACATTTTCTTGTTTTCATGGAAAAAAAAATTTAAAGGATCCATGGTTTGGGGGAAAGATGTCTTTTATCTCTCCTCCATTAAAACTTGTTTTTTGCTAAGAACTTTCTTTCAGGCTTTGTAAATTCTCTATACATTTTCAGAATATACATAATATTATATATATTTTATATATAAAATACACTATATATAAATAAGTTATTTTATATATGAATATGTATATATTTTTTTCATTTTTAAGTTATTTGTTATTTTCCTCATGGAAGGAGAATGAACTGGTAGAAGAAATGTACATAACTATGGTTGTATATAATGTGAACATATTATTCACACACAATTTGGCAAATTCCTTAGTATTTTAGAATAGAGAGCCCATGTGACAGAGCATGAGGGCTCAGATAGGTAAGGAACAATTCTGAGTTGGAGGAATGGATGTGATCTCTATAGGACCAAAGTGCAATATGGTATGATGGGATTATATATTATGCCAAATTATGCCGATAATTATGGATAATGACAATAATAAGGGACATGAGCTGGCAGACTCATAGGCCAACAGTTTTGTGGAGAGAAAGTAGAAGCATTGTTTGCTGATTATTGAGACACTGATGAACTCAAAGTTCCAGTTGAATTCTGGTCTCTATAAAGTAATTTTTTTCTATCCTGGGCTTAATCACTGATAGATAGCATCTGATATAGTGGAATATCTGTAAACGAGAAGATTATGTGTGTCTATATGGTCAGAGCAACAAGGGCACTGGTCTTGAAGTCGTGTTTACATAATAAGCATGCTATTTTCACTTATATTTTGTAATTGTTTGGGTACTGGTGTGTGCTTGGGGGTGCTTTTGAGGCTTATGGCAAAGCTAAGTCCTTTCTAAGTTAGCCTTTTGTTGTTAACTCTGCTGAGCCCCTGATCAATGAGAGAAGCCTTCACTGCCAACTAAATTTAACAACCAGCCTAATTCTGGTTGCAGTAGATACAATCCTAGCTTTCCAGTTTTGAGATGAACAAATTTCATTCACCACACTTGAGTTAACTAACCCCAGACCATTGACAACATGATTCAAATTTCAGTTACTACAGTGTATTAACTGTGAGTCATCAAGTAAAGTACCAACTTTGCTCCTACCTCCTCAGCCAACAAATCTCCATGGAAATAATTGTTGCACATCAGAATCAGCGACCAATCACGTCACTTCTTTCAGGGTCTCTCAGAGATTGGCCAGTGTGTGTGCGTTATTCAGGTCACACACAGAAAGCAAAACTATAGTCACATGGCCTCTTTGTACTCCCTGATAAACTCAGATGACATTTTACAAAGATGGATAATCAAAAGATAAAAATGCAGCAAAGAAACAAAAAGTGGTAACGCTGGAAGTAGAGTTAGAATCTTGTGTAAATGAAATTCTAGAAAAGCTTGAGAGAGCCTCTAAGAGAATTTAGTGAGGCAAATTCATCAGTGTAAATGAGGGAAGTGTTTGTGATGAAAAGGATCAAAGTGTCTCAGAGGAACTGACACTGGCCAAAAACTTCACATTTAAGGAAATTTGGAGATATTTCATGACATTGAAAGTAGAAAGGATAAACCCTGGAAGTTGATCAAAACTTAGGAGGAAGGCAGTTCTCCAAGTCATAGAAAAGATACTTGCTCCATATCGTAAGATACATGAGAAGAAGGAAGCACTGTTCAGACTCCTGATGTGTTTTTTACAGAGAAATAAAAACACTCTAATTCTTCATGATTCCACTGTTTTACAGTGTACAAAATAAATATTAGTTTTACTATTTTTAAGAAGTTTTTTATGTTTTGATGAGCATTTTTAAAGATCTTGGGATTATGTATTATAGTTTTCTCCGTTGTTAGTAAGACCCTTTAGTCCTGGTCAGTTTGCGCAGCACTGTATGTACTGCGCTTTTACATACGGCCGATACTTTGTGAAATGTATAAATACTGGCTAATATCTGGTTTAAATTATGTTACAGATTCAAGCTTTTGCTTCCATATCAAATATTAATAACTAGTGTTAGTGAGTTGGAGATTGGCAGATACATATCTAGAAGAAAACCTATTAGAAATACCCCTATGTACTACAAGTACAAGAAACAGATTACCATGCTTTACCTTGGAGAATACATTAAACATAATTATGTTCCTTTTTTCTTTGCTATTTCCCAACACAATTTGGTTAAATAATTTACTTTTACTTATGCAGAATTTGAAAACACTGATGATCTTTCATAAACTAGGACAACAAATGCATGCACTTAGTAATATTTTTCCATTTGTACTATAACACAAGCTCTAGTGGAAAAATATAATTGAGGGATGAATACAGAAGATAGCAACTTTTGTTGCCCTCTGAAAATTATCCTATTTTATGACTTTTACTCATACCGCTCACTATTCCTATACCGTTTTTGTAGCTATTCTCTTCCTTTCTCAAGTGGTAGATAATTTTTTTCTCTGAATATGATTCTGATAGTAATACCAAAACAATCACCAAAAAAATTCCAAATGGAAAAAATCAAAGAAAAAGTCCTTTAAGAATATGTGCCTGGATCCTGTTCTTTCTTTTCCTAAATTTCAGTTTAAAGATCCAACCAAGCAAGGTTTTTCTGATTCTGAAACTTTTTATACCCTGAACCCTTTTCTCTACAGTGGAAAGGGACTGAGACCAGCAACTCAATCCTCTGTTTACCAGTGCTAGACACTGCTTTTTTTCTCCCTAACTCCAAACCCTGTAGGCAACTAAAGCAGCTTCCACACTGCCTCTCATAATTGTTCCTGATGTTTGAGCCCGGTCTTACTACAAAGCATATGGGCAGTGATAGGAACCATTCAGGGAGGCTTCCCCTGACTCCTGGATTTTCATAGGCTTTGCCAGAAACTATGTTGAAACTTTAAGATATTTATGAGTTTATAGCAATAAAAGAAAACAACTTCCATGCATATATTCATTAGAATGTGTTCAAGCTCCCTGTTTGTGTAGAACCCTTGACTCTTAATCTGTACCTTTAGGTTTGCATGAAATGTCACCTTCTGACCTGATCCAGTTCTGCCCTGCTCAGATAGGGCTATCACATAAAATGCAGAACACCTAGTTAAATTTAAATTTCAGATAAGCAACAAACTATTGTAATGGTAAATATGTCTTATGAAACATTTAGGATATACTTCTACTGTGGCTTTGGGTTTGTTTTCACCAAGCCCTAGACTGTTCAGGTAAAACAGACTCACACTTTTTGTTACCAACTATTCTGATCAGCTTGCTCATTTGAAAACACGAAAGTACAAACCGTGGTGAATTTGAGATGAAATAAATGTACAGGAGCTCTTTCTCTCTCTGTAAGTGTATGTGTGTGTATAATATATATTATATAAGAACTGAAAGTATAAATTTTCTTTAAAGCAATGGACATTTCAGGTGATTTCTATATGTACACTCTATTAGAAGTTGTATGAAAAGGATTTTAAAAAAAGGAGATAAGATCAGGGTAATAGTTGGGGCACCTGGGTGGCACAGCGGTTAAGCGTCTGCCTTCGGCTCAGGACGTGATCCCGGCGTTATGGGATNATTAGAAGTTGTATGAAAAGGATTTTAAAAAAAGGAGATAAGATCAGGGTAATAGCAATGAGGAGGAAGTGACATTTCTCTGAGTATATCATTTTGTACGGCTCTGAATCTTAGAACCATAGCAATGCATCTCATAATTCTTTGTATCTTTCCAAATAAACAAACAAAACCAACCAGGATATGGGGAGAATAAAAACAGAATATGAACACTAAAAAATAAACCTAACAGGATTAAAAGGTAAAAACAAAACCATATTGAAGTANAAACAAAAAAAAAAGATCAGGGTAATAGCAATGAGGAGGAAGTGACATTTCTCTGAGTATATCATTTTGTACGGCTCTGAATCTTAGAACCATAGCAATGCATCTCATAATTCTTTGTATCTTTCCAAATAAACAAACAAAACCAACCAGGATATGGGGAGAATAAAAACAGAATATGAACACTAAAAAATAAACCTAACAGGATTAAAAGGTAAAAACAAAACCATATTGAAGTAGATGGGGAAGAAAATAAATAACTTTATTAACTTTGGAAACCGGTATCTTGACTGGAAACCTAATTACAAAAAGCACTGAACATAAATGCTGTAATCTAGTTAGTAATTATGTTTCTCATGAATAGATGGATAGGTAGGTAGATAGATAGGAAGGCAGGTAGATAAAGAAGTATAGATGTGTGTTTATGCTTAGTGTACATGCATACATTTCCTGGCTAGGTCCACTGAAAGCACATAGAGGCAATGACTCCCAATAATGAGCATATCTTGCTCCCAGATTTTGGTTTTAAACACCATTCTCCAATAAAAGGAACCATGGATTTTTTTAAGAACTAGTTGATTCCAGGGCTCAGGCAGGGAAAATATAATATTATCTTCAAATATATTGGCCAGAAAGTATGGAAAATCTTAATAAAAATGGATACCTGTTGATAGAATGCAGAAGACAACCATGCGAAACTCCTCGTAATCAAAGCTGGAACAATTTGAACAGTAAGTACATAAAGATGGAATTTGATTTTAAACCATAAAACAAAATGAATTATTGTGAGTATATGCATAAAATACAATCAATATATATTTAATTTAATGACATAAGTAAATAATCAAATACATAAGTGGATCCAGTATTTCACCCAGCCAATTAAATTTTCCTTGTTTTTGTCCTGTGTGGATAATCTTTGTTGATTATTGTCTCCAGTAGTCACATCTGATTGGAATATCAGAGGTGTCTTAGAGATAACACTCTATATCCATTGTGTAATATTTGGTTTTTAATATATGATTGAAATACCTGGTCATATTTTCTTTAATGTGGACAGTTATCATATGCATGCACGTACAAATAGGTAACTCCAAAAGAAAATTATCTATTGCCATTTAACCAATGAGACATATGGCACTTCTATTTCCAGAAGTGTCTGATAAGATTCTATGATAAATAAATATAACTCAAGAAGAATTATATTTTGCATACTGCATGGTTTGAATGTTGCTTTTCTTAAAGGACACCCCATGTAATTCAAGAAGCTGCCACTAGATGGGGAGGATCTATATGGGCGTAAAGGCCTAGTTAACGCATTAATCTTGAATTCTCCTTGATGAAACTTAAAATACTATCAGTAGTTTTTAATAAAAATAAAAATCACTCCTATAATAATAAACTTTAGGAAATATTATAATTTAAAACCAAAATTCAAAAACGTAAGTATTTAAAAAAAGCTGGATCTGTATTGTAACTATTATATTCATGTGCTTTTGCTGTAAGCATCAAAATAGATCAAAATCATATGTTGTGCTTTTTTTTTTTTTTTTTACTTTTTTTCAGAGTCAAAAGAAACTTGAGACATTTTTACGTTCACTGTAGGAATTTGGGATTCAACAAATGCTTAAAATCTCTGGCTGTAACTTGGGGGCTCTGTTTTTGGAAAATCCCATGCCACTTTGGTTATTTGAGAATTATTAAGTTTTCATAGTTCTGACCTTGTTATGTCTTTGTTACAATTTCAATTCTTAATTTATTTTGCCGGCCTCATTTCTGAGCTTCTTTAAAGTTTTGTGACAGATTGTTTGTTGTCATCAACACCCAGTCTTCCATTTTTCCATAATAATAGTTATAAACGGGCCACATTGTTGACCAAATTAGACACAGTTTTTCAGCTTCTCATGCATTTTAGGTGTGGACATTTTATTAAGTTTTGATCAGGAGAAATGAACAGAAGTGCTTTCAGCCATCATCAGATCTCCTTAAAAGGAATAAGCATGCACTTCTTAATTCCTTTCTCCCATCTTCTTGGTTGTCAGGTGATAAAAAAAGGAGTAGCTTGTTTGGATCCAGACATGGAAGTCATACACTGAGGATGACAGTGCTACTCTAATATGTCTGGGTCACTTACCGTTGTACTCTACCATTAGAAATAATACTGTAATGGGGAGTCTGGGTGGCTCAGTGGGTTAAGCATCTGACTCTTGATTTCAACTCAGATCATGACCTCAGGGTCATGAGATTGAACCCCATGTTGGGCTCAGCTTCTCTCTCTCCAAAAAAATTTTAAAAATAAAAGAAAAAATAAAAGAAATAAAACTATAACATTAGAAATAAACTACTATTTAATTGAAGTGACTAGTATATATCACCCCTGTTTAAAGCAGCCTAACCAGTACCCTAATATACGTACCAAATATTTATAGCTATTTCAGTACTTGAGTAGAACTTCATGTGCATACATTCTGGGAATACATGGGATCTGAGTTACAGAGAGGAAGTTATTTTTCTGTATGCACCAACTTTTCTTATTCTTGCCTCTTGGTCTGAAGATGGTAAAATTGATCAATTGATTAAACACTGCCAGTTCTATAGTAACTGCCATTTAGGACAGCGTCTAGGTGTTTAACAATTCCCTTTCTTCCCTAGAAAAACACTCCTGGTGCCTCCGGCAGCCACATGTTAATGGGACCCACCCCCAAGTTACAACAAGATATAAGAATGACCCAGCAGAAAACTCCTGCTACAACCTCCTTCAGCCTGGTTCCTGGTAATCCGAAATCTTGAATAGAGATATGAACACAGAGGTTTGAAGCTTGGTTTGTGCAGTATTTCCTTGGATTAGTGAGCTAAGTGTGTCATCTCCCACCAAGTTTATTGGTTTCAGTGACTTATAACCTAATAAAAATTAACATTTTCAAGACGTAATTCTATGCTGCATGGTGCTTAGGAAATCCTAGCGCTTTGCAAAAATGTGTTTTCTGTAGCGATGGTGATCAACCTCTAAGTACTCTCAGATTCCAGCTCTTAAGAGACAACAAAAGCTGTCCAAGCAAGTACCCAGCTATGCTCACCTTCCACTTATTTCCTTCATCATCAAGGGGATTCTTACTGCTGTCATTATTCTTTTTTGTCCCTCCTTGATCCCCTTTTAGGGGTCTTTATTTTATCTATCTTACTAGGTTGTTGTTGTTGTTGTTTTTTAGAAATTGATAGAAATTGATGTTTCATCGAAAAATAGTATGAAAGAATAGATGTTTTTAACTTTAAGAATAATAGTTTCATGACATGAAATATAACATGTTTTTAATCTTAGGCTATAAATCATTACGTGTAAGTGAATACATGTGAAGAAGCAGAAATAAACCCAAATATATTCACCTATGTCAGTAAGAAAAGGAAATCAGATGCTCGACACATAAATGGGACTAGTTTAAATATCATTCTTACAACAAAAAGGTGAGGAAAATGTTTTGTGACTTTATATGTACTTTTTCTTCCAATTATGGTACCACCCAAGGAATTACAATTTCTTTCAATTATAAAGACCACTGCATCATTATAAGATCAGTGTATACGAAAAGGAGTGTGATGTGAAAGGATTCCAGAGCCATAAACTCTAATGAACAACGTCAGCCACAGATAACTTGTACTATCTTGTGTACGGACCCAGCTTGTCTTTTCCAGAGTGTTTAATGTTTCACGTATAAAATGTGTTAATTTTTCAATTAGCTGTTACTTTAATTTTAGCTTTTTATAGTGCTTATCAATCTTTAATTTTTTGTAGTATGGGAAGCAAAACAATGAAGTAGCAATAAATGTGTATATTTTTATTCCATGGTAATAGTGGTATAATTGAGCAGAATAATCACTACATTCAAATTGACCACTGTACTACTGGATTTCTCATTGTGCATAAATTAATAAAAACAACTATTAGGCTAGTATTGTTATAGTTTACATAAATTATTTCATCTAATCTTTATAATCCTGAAGTAATATTATTGTAACTATCTAAAAGCAGAGGAAACTTCTCTAATAGAAGAGGAAACTAAAACTTAGAAAGTTTGAGTAACTTAAACAGAGCCACACAAGTAGGAAATGTCTAAATCAGGAATTAAAGGCGTTTTTCTTTCACTTCATGATTGTTGGCTAGTATGAAATGATAACCCACAGAATGTCAACCAGGGGGTATGTTTCTCTCTCTTCCACACTTAGTGCAGAAGAACAATTGCTGTCTATTTTTTACCTTTTTTATCCAGGGCACATTAAAACACTTTATCTGCTCAATAAATATCTGTTAAATGAATGTATGTATGTAACTTGAATGCACAGACAAATGAGTGAATATATTTGTGCTTAAATCAGAATGGGTCATTCTTTTCAGATTATGGAAATGTTTCTTATATTAGATATTTTGTCATTTTAAAATATCTATTGGGCCCACTTATCATATGTTTAAGACATTTTCTACTACAGTAACTATAATAAGATTTGCCAAACTCACTAATTAAGCTAACATTTGGATCTAGATTCTGAGAGTTAACAAAACTGCAGAACTCTCAACTTTTTTCTACACAAATTCTGTGGGGTGTAAAATCTCAACATGGCTATGATTTTAAAATTTCAATCAATTACAAAAAATGAAAAACATTTTATAAATTCAATACAGGGGTCAATTCAAGATTATTTCATAGCGTTGGTACAGATAAAATGGTTGTTCTTATAAAATAAAATACATTTCCAGCTACTATAATAAGATAAAGTGCAGTAGTGGGAAGAATATTTTATATTTAGGGAAGCCATACTTGCAAAAATTTCAGATGATTTGGATAAGCAGCCCAAATATACGAAGTTGTAAACTTTTTTAATGATTAAAAGCATTTCTTAGCTAAAACTGTCTTTTTCAAATTGAGCTTACTGGCTGCCAAGCTTCTCAATTGCTTGGGATTATAAAAAATGTATTTATAAATTGCACTAGATAAATATTACAGGCTTTATATTTTAGCTTCGTGAGTGCTATAAAAATGTCACTAGAGTGTCCTTTACTCGAATACTTTAATAAATACTTAGCAGATGCTTGCACAGCCACCCCTAGAGAATTATGGTGGAGGTGGTTATGGTATGTTCTGGGCACTATCTCTCATGCTTTTGCTCCCCACAGTGGTGCTTTGATTATGACCAAACTCTTACCAAGATGAAAAGCCTCTCCATGGTTTCAGTCCTGCTCAGTGTCAATTATGCTGGAGATAATTTGTTTTTCCCCTTGTGTCAAGCATGAAATGGGCATCCTGACCATTCCTCTCCCTTTCCCTAGTGTCCAGCTCTATCAGGTCAGTCCAGGGTTGTGACAACTCCTGTTTTTCCCTGTGAGTAAAATGAAACACCCAGGGATTTTCATGCCTATCACTGTTAGGTTACTTCTTACTTCTATTTACATCTGCATCAAGCAGGGATACAGTTCAATCTTGATCCACATCAAGATTATACTCTTGCTCTGCTATAAATTCTTTGCAGGTTTAAAATACTTCCTAATACATAGCAAATCTTTGAAGGATGATGTAAAATTGAGTAGTGTTTTAACGGAGGATATGTAATATCTCTTTAATGTGGACAGGTTTTGTGTATGGGTATTTAAAACCTTCCCCAGAAATCTTTGGGGCATTATAAATGAGTTGAGATGTAAGATGGCTTTCGTATCTTTCCTCTTGGTTTATAACCTCCCACTCTCATGGGAACTGGCCCTTCATGAACAGGCTTCAGGGAGAAATGAGAATTTTTAATTGTGTCATAATTTCTTATCTCTGAGTGGAGAATGAATAAAATCTCAGTCTCCTTTGAGCTTTCAGGTGTTGTAGGGGCCTTTCTGGAAGTGAAGGGATGGTTGAAGGCATTTATGCATAAAAAGACTGATTTCTGGCACTCTCCCTGCATGTCTTACTCACCCCCCACCTTAGATTCATTTTCCAAATGATCAGAAATATGTCCTTTTTCCTATTTGGATGAATGCCTCTGAGTACTTATTTGATGTCTACCAAGTGGGATCAAGGGTGGAGGAATAGACTTTTTCCGATAGTTGTACAAACTGTAGAGTATTTTAGAAAATCAACCCCTCTGCCTAGGTTATCACTATATTTCAAGTGTATCCAGTAATACCTAGTTACAATAGGCACTGAATGTTAAATTGATGAATTAATGGAATCGGACTTAAGAGAAGGTATCACATGATTCAAATACTTGCTGGTAACTTATTTTGGTAACCTAGTATTATATACTCTATTAAACAGACACATTCCAGGTAAAGCGTGAAAGCCATGAGATCTGCCCCACTGTGAAATTCTGAGCACTAGTTATATATCTTTTCTCTGACTACCTCTTTACCCCCAACCTTACTTACTAATCTCCCCTCTGTTGGTAAAGGCTTTGTTTAGGTCTGTTATCACTCTTCACTCTATATTAGATGAGTCGCACACTCATGTTTCTTGGCCAAGTCTTTCCCACCCTTGTTCTCTCATCTATTTCATCTCATTCTCTAGTTCATTTATATTTTTTAGTAAGCCATGTAATCTACCTGTCATCTGTCTATAGCTAGAGAGGCAGCATATGATACAAATAAAGAGCAGATATACTGGAGCCTCATAGCTGCTGGTTCAGTTTCTAGCTCTGCCATTTACTACTTTTTGGAGTTTGGTAATATCTTTGTGCCTCAGTTTTCTCACAGGTAAAATGGACATAACAATAGTATGCAGTAACTATATGAGTTAATATACATAAGTCCCTTAGAATAGGGTATGAAGTTGTAAGTTGATAATGTTAGCTACATCTATTTCCAGTTATTTAATATTGTTCTTTGTAAATTAGTTTTCTAATTTAATTTGAGAGATTTGGGAAGAATGGTGGAAACTCTAGGTACTGCTCTATCATTTCATAGAAATGCTAATAAGAGTCATAGTAGTATTAAATATGTGTTAGAAATTGTTTAAAGTTCTGTACTTTATATAGTTTGTCATTTAATCCTCTAAAATGCTGTATGAGTATATACTATTATTACTATTTTAGTAAAGAAACTAATGTTTATATAACCAAGTTCAAGCTATATCTGAAATTTAAGCTCAGATTTGTGTTACTAACAATGTATGCACTTAAGCATGTTAATATATGCTTTATGTAGTATATTGTTATGATAAAGAGTGAATAATAACTTTTTAGAGATATCATAAAGATCATTTCCCTATTGCAAGGTAGAATGGGAATAACCTGTGATTTTTTTGAACATTAAAATTCTATTGTCATATCCCAATTTCACATACACTGTAGGTCAAGTTATGTA
>NC_048218.1:42376192-42425694 GCF_002007445.2 Ailuropoda melanoleuca | reverse complement strand
AAATGAAACACCCAGGGATTTTCATGCCTATCACTGTTAGGTTACTTCTTACTTCTATTTACATCTGCATCAAGCAGGGATACAGTTCAATCTTGATCCACATCAAGATTATACTCTTGCTCTGCTATAAATTCTTTGCAGGTTTAAAATACTTCCTAATACATAGCAAATCTTTGAAGGATGATGTAAAATTGAGTAGTGTTTTAACGGAGGATATGTAATATCTCTTTAATGTGGACAGGTTTTGTGTATGGGTATTTAAAACCTTCCCCAGAAATCTTTGGGGCATTATAAATGAGTTGAGATGTAAGATGGCTTTCGTATCTTTCCTCTTGGTTTATAACCTCCCACTCTCATGGGAACTGGCCCTTCATGAACAGGCTTCAGGGAGAAATGAGAATTTTTTTGTGTCATAATTTCTTATCTCTGAGTGGAGAATGAATAAAATCTCAGTCTCCTTTGAGCTTTCAGGTGTTGTAGGGGCCTTTCTGGAAGTGAAGGGATGGTTGAAGGCATTTATGCATAAAAAGACTGATTTCTGGCACTCTCCCTGCATGTCTTACTCACCCCCCACCTTAGATTCATTTTCCAAATGATCAGAAATATGTCCTTTTTCCTATTTGGATGAATGCCTCTGAGTACTTATTTGATGTCTACCAAGTGGGATCAAGGGTGGAGGAATAGACTTTTTCCGATAGTTGTACAAACTGTAGAGTATTTTAGAAAATCAACCCCTCTGCCTAGGTTATCACTATATTTCAAGTGTATCCAGTAATACCTAGTTACAATAGGCACTGAATGTTAAATTGATGAATTAATGGAATCGGACTTAAGAGAAGGTATCACATGATTCAAATACTTGCTGGTAACTTATTTTGGTAACCTAGTATTATATACTCTATTAAACAGACACATTCCAGGTAAAGCGTGAAAGCCATGAGATCTGCCCCACTGTGAAATTCTGAGCACTAGTTATATATCTTTTCTCTGACTACCTCTTTACCCCCAACCTTACTTACTAATCTCCCCTCTGTTGGTAAAGGCTTTGTTTAGGTCTGTTATCACTCTTCACTCTATATTAGATGAGTCGCACACTCATGTTTCTTGGCCAAGTCTTTCCCACCCTTGTTCTCTCATCTATTTCATCTCATTCTCTAGTTCATTTATATTTTTTAGTAAGCCATGTAATCTACCTGTCATCTGTCTATAGCTAGAGAGGCAGCATATGATACAAATAAAGAGCAGATATACTGGAGCCTCATAGCTGCTGGTTCAGTTTCTAGCTCTGCCATTTACTACTTTTTGGAGTTTGGTAATATCTTTGTGCCTCAGTTTTCTCACAGGTAAAATGGACATAACAATAGTATGCAGTAACTATATGAGTTAATATACATAAGTCCCTTAGAATAGGGTATGAAGTTGTAAGTTGATAATGTTAGCTACATCTATTTCCAGTTATTTAATATTGTTCTTTGTAAATTAGTTTTCTAATTTAATTTGAGAGATTTGGGAAGAATGGTGGAAACTCTAGGTACTGCTCTATCATTTCATAGAAATGCTAATAAGAGTCATAGTAGTATTAAATATGTGTTAGAAATTGTTTAAAGTTCTGTACTTTATATAGTTTGTCATTTAATCCTCTAAAATGCTGTATGAGTATATACTATTATTACTATTTTAGTAAAGAAACTAATGTTTATATAACCAAGTTCAAGCTATATCTGAAATTTAAGCTCAGATTTGTGTTACTAACAATGTATGCACTTAAGCATGTTAATATATGCTTTATGTAGTATATTGTTATGATAAAGAGTGAATAATAACTTTTTAGAGATATCATAAAGATCATTTCCCTATTGCAAGGTAGAATGGGAATAACCTGTGATTTTTTTGAACATTAAAATTCTATTGTCATATCCCAATTTCACATACACTGTAGGTCAAGTTATGTACCATATTCAAAATATAAACACACAGGATAAATTTTCTATACTAAGATAAACATGGTTCTTTTTTATTTTCTGATACTATAGCTACTATCACACTCTATTGTTTTAATAATCAGTATATCCTTATCTACATGTCTGTCTCTGTATTTATCTACTTATCTATCTCTATCTTGTCTCTTTGCATATCACAGTTGAGTATTAGTATGGCCCATAGATCAATATTTTAAAAAATAACTTCCTCTCCTTTATTAGTTTTTGCAATTTTGCTTTAGTAATCTGCTTGTAAAATATACATAATCAACAGTATATATCCAGAGAAGTTTTCTTCCTAAAGTGTGCTACAAATAACATCCAAATAGATGTCATAAAATTTTCAGGTTCACAAAGAACATTACTATGCTGCAGGCTTTGAGAAGTAGTGCAAAAAAGAAATACCTAGTTCCTATATTTTCAATACTTCTTAAACTTAAGACTGTTTCAGAGATTCATGATCAATAACCTATGGAACCTTAGAGAATTTTGGTTCAGATATTTGTTACCAGGGGTATACTATCATCATGAATTTACTTGAATATTATTGATTTGTTAAGTGCCTGAAGTTGGTTAAAATCATAATTTTGAATTTTAATGATGTAATTACATTTTTAGGGTTTTTTTCCTTTTTGGCATATGAAAATATAATAAAGTTAGAGGCATTTGGACCAGGTAAAAACTAGCACAGAAGGATCATAGTTCTCAGGGTATAAAACTACACATCATTAAAGCACAGGTGAAAATTATATTAATATAACAGCATGAATTATTGATACTTTGTCCACTCTAAAACAGTTACTGTTTCAAATTTATAAACAGTGGAGAAACATTTTAAGGTAAAATCAATGTCTTCTTGAAGCTCAGTTTATGAAAGATATTACATATTAATGAGATCTTAGTTAGAACTATCAGTTTTGGTAGAGCTGCTATTTCCCTGGTACCAAATTTCTTTATCTCATAGATAATTTATAAATTCACCAGAAATTTTTTTATAGCAATGTTCTGAGGATACTAAGCCTCCCTTATTGAAGACTTCAGAGTAATCTCACTAGGGCTGTTTCTTGGCAAGGAGAACACATATTTTTCTTAAAACCAACTACCTTTTGTGGCTATTTGACCAATAACTAGTGTCAGATCTCAGCATGCTTCAGGATAACAAGTATAAATTTTGGCTCAGGAGGATGAGACATAACGTCCCAAATAATTGTGAATATGACCATACTTATTTTGGTGGCCTTAAATATCAAAATATCATTTATAAGCATATTATTTTCAAATTTTTATTTTCATCCTGGGCATCTCTCCTCAGATCCAACTGTGTGTTCCACTTGATGTACATTAAATTTATCAAACTTAACATGTCCAGAATAGAACTACCCATTTCATCTACCAAACTTGTATCTCCTGCAATCTTTCTCATCTCAGCATATGGGAACTCATTTCTTCCAGTTGGCAAGGGGGCGGGAAACCCCACTGTATCCATCCTTGTCTTCTTTTATACTTCATCACTAATCCATTAGCATACCCTGACTGTATCACCTTCAAAATAAATCCAGAATCACCCACTTAGCACTATTAACATTCATACAATTCACTTATTGCCTGAATTGCTGGAGAATTCTGCTAACATTTCTTTGTGCTTCCATAATTTTTCCCTTTCAGGCTATTCCTAACTATAGCCAGAAAAATTCTTTGAAAATGGAAGACAGCCTATGTCTTTTCTTAGATTAAAACCATTCATTGTTTTTCATCTCACTTAAAGTAGAAGACTAAGACCTTGACATGGCTATAATACTCAACAAAATATTCCCTTTCATCACCATCCCCCCTGCCTCCCCAGGGTTGTTAAGTTAGCAAAAACAAAACAAAACAACAAAGAAAAAAGACTCTCAGTTAAACTTGAGTTTCAGATAAATAAGAATTTAAATATGTGTGTGTGTGTATATATATATATTCTATATAATATTTGGGATATACTCATACTAAAAAGTTTTCATTTATCTGAAATTCAAATTTAACTGGATGGTTTTCATTTATTTGGCAACACTACTCCTCCCCTTTTCCCCCACAAAACTCATTTATCTGACTTTATCTTTTAATATTCTCTCTTTTGAGGGCACCAGGGTAGCTCAGTCGGTTAAACATCTGCCTTCAGCTCAGATCATGATCTCAGGGTGCCAGGGTGGAGCCCTGCATCAGGCTCCCTGCTCAGCTGGTAGTCTGCTTCTCCCTCTCCCTCTACCCACCCCCCTGCTCATGCTCACTCTCTTATTCTCTCTCTAATAAATAAATAAATAAATACATAAAATCTAAAAAATTCTCTCTTTTGATCATGTGACTACTTTACTAAAGCCACAATAGTCATGATGGCATTATTTTTCCATAATCTGTGGGTTTTGTTGAATCATATAATACAATATTGAACAGGACTCTCAGAAAAATTCAGAAAATTCGGGTTTGGGGTAACTTGATTTAGACTATATGAAGAAAGATATTTAACCTCACACAAAGCAGTATTTCTAACATCACTAAGAGAACACTTGTTGCTTAAGGACTATAATCACCAAATGGCTGCAAGCCCAGAATTTGGAATGAGTAGGTATGGACCAGCTTGTTTCTGCTCCAAACAAGATACATGGAAGCAAGTGCATGGAGATAATAGATACCAGAATTTATGATTTGAGGCAGGGAAAGAACAATCTACTTCTATTCCAAATATTGTACTTTCTCTTAGATTTTTCAATAATGGTTAAAATGACTATAGGAGAGATTATTAGAACATTGAAATTTGTTAATAGTAGATTCAGAGACAATAAATCAACGGGAGCACTAGCTTTGGTTTGGGTATCATGTGATGGAATTGATAACTAATTGGTACCAAATTTTGAAGTAAATATATTACTCAACCTAATCTAAAATTATGTGGTATAACAGATTTTTTCATATTTCAGTGGCATACAAAAGCCCAATCCCTTGCCTTGAAATGAAACCAACTTCAAAAGGCTGATTTATACATAGAGGATGATATCAGGATAAATCTGAGCCTGAAAATTGTATCCTGCTTGGTTTCATCCATTCCCTTATTTTACTTTCTACACTTCCTTGCTACTTTTTGCTGAAAGCACTTCCTTGATAAATCACTTACCCTGAAACTTTAATTCATAGTCTGCTCTGGAGGACCAGATCCAAGTAGCACCACTTGAATTCTCTTAGAAGGGATGGCCACACCACCTTTGATTTGAACTATACCTCCAGTATTTATATTAAATTGAGACTTTTTTATTTTCCAACCTGCCAGGTTCCAGATTTCTGAGACTTCTATTTTCTCTCAATTTTGTTTACAAGCTGGCCATTTTCCCACAGAACTTGTTCCTATTTATTTATTTAGTTTCATCAAATGAAGCTATAGAAGCTAGCTTTCAACATTCTTCCTGGTAATCCTCTTCCACAAAGCCACAAGATCATTAGGTATATTTCTTGTTTTCCAATTTGTTGTGGGTGATAGTTGTTACAAATGTTTGGCCATTATATAACAGAAGTCTTTATTTCTTCAGTTTGTAGGGTTTTTTTATCATTTTATTTAATTTTTTATTATGATAAGTGTACTCTTTAATCCTCATACCCTATTCCATCCCCGCTCCCACCAACCTCCCCTGGAGTTAGGAGACATATCTAGAAAAACATTGCTACAGCTGATGTCAGAGAGATTACTGCCTATGCTCTTGTTAAGGATTTTTATGGTTTCAGGTGTCATCTTTAGGCCTTTATTCCATTTGAATTTATTTTTGTATATAGTATAATGAAGTGGTCCAGTTGCATTCTTTTGCATGTGGCTGGTCCAGTTTTCCCAGCACCATTTTTTGAAAAGACTTTTTCCAAATTGCATATTCATTCCTCCTTTGTTGAAGTTATATTGACCATACAATTGTGGCTTTATTTCTGGGTTTTCTGTTCTATTCCATTGATCTATGTGTCTATTTTTATGCCAGTACCATACTGTCCTAATTACTACCACGTTGTAATATAACTTGAAATCTAGAATAGTGATATCACCAGTTTTATTCTTCTTCTTTTTTTTTCTGTATATTGATTTTGTATCCTACAACTTTACTGAATTCAAATATAAGTTCTAGTAGTTTTTTGGTGGAGTCTTTAGAATTTTCTATATATAGTCTTATGCCATCTGTAAATAGAGTTTTACTTCTCTACAAATTTGGATGCATTTTATTACTTTATGTTGTCTAATTGCTATGGCTAGGACTTTCAGTACCATGCTGAATAAAACTGGTGAAAGTGGACATCCTTGTCTTGCTCCTGACCTTGGAGGAAAAGATCTCAGTATTTTCCTCATTGAGTATGATATTGACTGTGGGTTTTTCATATAAGGACTTTATTATGTTAAAGTATGTTCCCTCTAGATCTATTTTGCTGAAGGTTTTATCATGAATGAAAGGTGTACTTTGTCAAATACTTTTTCTGAATCTATTGAAATGATGGTTTTTATCCTCACTCTTATTGATGTAACATATCACATTAATTGTTTTGCAAATATCGAGCCACCCTTCCATCCTGGGAATAAGTGCCACTTGATCACGTATAAACCTCTAGAAAGACTCATAAAGAAAGAGAGAGAAAGAGAGAGAGAGAGAGAGGACCCAAATCAACAAAATCACTAATAAAAGAGGAGAAATAACAACCAACACCACAGAAATACAGATAATTGTAACAGAATATTACAAAAACCTATATGCCAACAAATTGGACAGTTTAGAAGAAATGTGTAAGTTCTTAGAAACATATAACCTACCAAAACTAAAACAGGAAGAAATAGAAAATTTGAACAGACCAATTACCAGCAATGAAATTGAATCAGTAATCATAAACTCCCCCAAAACAAAAATCCAGGACTAGATGACTTCACAGGTGAATTCTATCAAACATTTAAAATAGAGTTAATACCAATTCTTTTCAAACTAGTACAAAAATAGAAATGGAAGGAAAACTTCCAGATTCAATGTATGAAACAGTATCATCCTGATACCAAAACCCAGACAAAGATACCACAAAGAAAGAGGACTACAAGCCAATATCTCTCATGAATATAGATGCAAAAATCCTCATCAAAATATATAAAACTGAATCCGACAATACATTAAAAAATCTTTTAAGTTTTTTAATCTAAGTTTTAATCTTCTACAACCATTACTTTCCCCTTTTCTGGCCCCACAGACAATGCTCTCTACTTAACATTTTTGGTGTGACAGTACTCCACTCTGGGTACCAATTTTGTCACTGCCATCTATATTCTCAATAATCCTTTGTAAGAGAACAGTTCCAAACTCTGTAGCATACAATAAAAGCCTTTATTTCTCACTCACATCTCTGTGGTTTGGCTTGGATAAGGCAAATGTAAGCTAGGCTCACCTGGGTTGTCTCCAAGCCATGGGTTTCTGTCTTGATTATCCTTCTATGATCAATGGACTTTTTAAGGTATGATTTCATGATGGTGGGGGGAAGCACCAGAAAGCAAGTTCAAATAGTTAGACACATTTCAATCCTCTATTTGAATCATGTCTACCAACATAGCATTGGTCAATCAAGTCATATGACTGTACCAAATTAGTGAGGCATGAATATATGTACACTGCCTCACGTGGAAGGACCTGCAAAGTCACGTGACAAAGTGCACAGATAAAACAAGGAGTAAAGAAAGGGAAAAAGTAATTTCATCTTAGCATAGCAGACTACATTGCTAAAATATCTTCAAGTAAGAGTGATGCAAGCTGGAGGATTATTTCCGTTCCTTGGATTAAAGAACTCTTTTAATGTGAGTATTGTTAAATCGATCCAATCCCCAGAAAACCACTGTGCCTGTGCCTATACCAGCTATGGATATGGAAAACAGTAAACGAGAGCTATTCTTTCAGAAAGCAAAACTGGAAGCTGCCCGAATGACCAAAGAACTCACTAAACTTCCAGAGCAGAATCCTTGTATTACTGTCTAGCTAAAATGTGTGTTTTAGTCAATAGACTCTATATATTCTTCATAATTCTTCTCATTTCCAAAGTTGATCTATTAGTCACGAATTATTGTCATGGGATAATGCAAATATTGTAGGAAGATAAACCTTCATTTAACCATATGTCATATCACTAGGCCATAAAGATGCACATGAAGAGGGCCTGACAAAAAAGAATGGAATATCCCTGGGGAATCTGGACTTGAGCATAAAGGCATAAGTATTCAAAACTTCAGGTTGTCTCTTTTTGGGGAGAAAATGAATTGGTTTTGTAATTGCTCAGGCATTTCAAAAGGTTAATATACCTTCCTATAAATTCTGTATGTCTAAATACCTTCATAAACCATCATAGGTTTATGAGCTCTGAATAGATGTTGGGTAGACCCCAACATTTTACTCTTCTCTACTAAATTAGCTAAGTGATTAGGTAGAGTTAACCCCACCCTCAACTTCAGAGTTGGGTCCTTATTGGTCTAAGTCAGTTAGGCTAATGCCAGGTATCTTGTCACCATGCTTAATTCAGAATAGGCATTATCACAGAGAATTTAAGGTGGATCTCAGATCAAAATTTGAAACCTGACCTACATCTGGTCTTTTTAGTTAACAAAGCTAGTAAACACCCTTTATTGTTTAAGGCACTTGATTTTTTTGTTCCTTCAAATCATCTAAAAAATGAATACAAATAGCTAAGTACTTACGGTTTTATGAACAATAAAAATTTCTCTATTTGTGAATTCAATAGTTTAGGCCAATGTGGGAACATACCAAGGAAAAATTAATCTGTACTGGACAGTCGCACAAAATACAGTAAGAAAATCCTGCCCTATGTTTTAATATCATGGAATGGCTGAAATCTCAAAGTGGAAAGCTCATTGCACAGATATGGTCATTTGCATCCTGTAAGATGTAGCCTGTGAGTGATATTAGTATTTATGATGAGATACTGATATGAAATGAGGAATTGAATAGTAAATCAGTCAGCACAGCAGGTAACCAGGAATTGAGAGACATAAGGAAATGTCTGGGAAGGTTTGGAGAGATCTCATATCTCTATTATACATAAGCCAGACTCCCTACTGGGTCACAAAATCAGGGCCAAGTGACGGCTGGCTCCAGACATACATTGTTGAGTATAATTTGTTGTTAGAAAACACTGTGTAGTCTGTGTGGGGCAACTAGGAAATAGTCTTTGTGCTGTTGTTGGATGTGGTGCTAGTTATTCAGTCCCTGAAGCAGCATAGCTGGTAGGATTCAAGTCTCAACAGAATCAACCCTTTAAATGTATATAATGTACTATATATTCTCTGGTAGACATTTCTGCTTCAAAATTTACTATCGATAATATATGTTTGTCTGGTCCACAAATTATACAGATTAACAGAGAAATCAAATATAGTACTTACAGCTTATATATTAGCCTTAGGCAAATGAGATAATTAAATAAAGAATTTATTCATTTTAATAGTTCATGTATTATGTCAGATTTTTTTTCTTTTAATAAAATGATTTTTCTTATTATTGAATGACATGCACAAAGAGAAACATGAAATAATTTAAATAAATTAATTACAACCACAGATCTTTTTAAGTTAACTAATTTTGGCATGTCAGGTGCTGTGGCTATATTGTGGTATAAACCTTCTTAGGTTTGCCCATGTTTCAATCCTGACACATAATCTATGTGTGTATGCTACTCCAGGGACCAATCAGTGCTTTGTTACTTAATTGCAGTGCTAAATTTGATGTTAGATTGCTTTCATGCTACAGGATCCTGTTCTACAGGATCCGACTGTCCAGTACAGATTAATTTTTCCTTTGCTTTTAAGTAAATCTTTCATGCTAGAGCTCATTGGGAGCAGACAGACAAATGAGATTACGAATTTTTCAAGATGAGGGAAATAACCATGTTGCTATATCTAAATAAGATCATTCTAAAAATCTGTGCCTCTCTGCATTTAAAAAAACTCTGTTGGATTTCTGACATGACTATTAATTAATAATCAAAATAATTATTATTTAGTGACCTAGATTCACAACTAGAGACCTCAAATTTCAGATATGTAAAAATGTGGCAATGTTTTAAGGAAAAATACCTAATTTTGGTCAATTTCAAGTCAACTTGGAATTTTATATGTATATTTTTATATTTATATTTATACTATGTCTGTTATTTAGTTCCCAATACCAGATTACCTTTAAGATTTATTGATCTAAGATAGCTTTATGACATTATGTTGGTTAAGAGTTTATTAGCCACGCTTACAAATCCAGCTAGCACACATTAGGACGTCTCTGCTCTTAACCAGCCCTGAATATATATAGCCCAAATGGGCCACTCTTGGTTCTTTTTCTCATCGTAATTGTGAGATCCTTTCAGTCTAGAGGCACTTTATTCCTTTCAACTTACATCTATTCATTTCTTCAGAAATCAGAAATATTTGACGGCTCTCTGAAACTCTGGGCTCCAGGGGTGCCTGGGTGGCTCAATCGTTTGTCTGCCTTCGGCTCAGGCTGTGATCCCGGAGTCATGGGATCAAGCCCCACATTGAGCCCCACATCGGGATCCGGCTTCTCCCTCTCGCCTCCCCGTGCTTGTGCTCTCTCTCTCTTTGTCAAATAAATAAAGAAAATATTAAAACAACAACAACAAAAACATGCTCCTAGGATGTTCACTAGGATAGCCTTTCCCTGCTCCTGCTTCAGCCTGTACATGAGCAGCTCAATTTTAGTGCCCCTGTTACAGAACAGCAACTAGTGAAACTGCTGCCTCCCAAAGGTCCAGATGGGAGGAAGGCACTGGTTCCCTTCAATCTCAGCTTCCCAAAGACTTAACAGACCTCTAATACTTTGCTTGCCTTCCAGCTTCTTTTCCTATCCATTCTTATGGTAGCTTTTACATTCTTTCAGATGAGAAACGCTAGTATGGTAAGCATTTTTCCAAAACTTTCTGCCTTACATCTGGGCCCTGGCTTTTAATAATTCATGTTAAAGTACAATAATTTAATGCCTTTGCTTTGGTAAAATTATACCAAGCCCTTTAGTAGTAGTCTATTAGGACAATAGATATTATAGCCTGAATGAGGGAGATATCAATGGGCAGGGATTATTAGAGATGAAGTAATAAATACTTCACAAAAAGATCTGGTCTGGAGTGTTTCCTGTATGCTAGGCTTTGTGCTCAGCATTTTGTAATCATTGTCTTACTTAGTCTTTACAATCATACTCTGTGCATGTTGGAGGGATCATTGAGAGGACATGACCTCTGGTTGCCCTGCAGGCTGGACCCAGGCAATCAGAGGGTCTTTACCCCCTCCTTGTCCTTGGAATGTACATTCTGCCTACTCTTCTCACACCAGGAGGCTCTTCAGGGATGCAGACTTGAGGTTGAGAATATCTGGACTATATATGTAACTGAACCTTATTAAGGTCTCTATATAAACTCTTATGATTTTGGCAAGTTGGAGGCAGAGATCTACTCATCTTGTGGCCACCTAAGACAGGCCTAATATGTGAATTTATTTGGTTATTAAAACTACCACCTACCAATCTGGAGTAGTCTACTTCTTTCTTTAATACACCTTGCCCTCTGTTTACAGTGGCCAGTTTTGGATTCCACGTGGGGACTGCCAACAATTGGCAAGCCAGCCAGGAGATCAAAGAAATGGGTCTTGGGAAAGAGGTGTTCATTAAGGAAATCTCAAGTTGGCCATCAACCTTTTATGTAAGGAATGGTGGCCTGTATGTTAGATGCTTATGGATTACTGTTTGAGTATGGGGACACCCTGAAAATACCAGCTGGTTTGATGCACTTGTTCAAGGAACTGTGCACAGTGCACTGGGGCAAAGAAGGGATTAAGATTTGAGTGCTTATAACAAAGCCTGATTGAGATGCTAACAGGTAGAAGTACTGGGAAAGTGGGGAGAGTGAAGAGGAGGATATTGTGATAACAGTGAAAAGGACAAAGCACCTTATGTTATCTGACCCCTAACACAAAGAAAAGCAAAAGCACAGTAACAACCCCAGCCAGCAGGGCAGCCCCCAATTCAGGGCATGTTCATGATGAGAAAATATATGCCCACTGAGTTTATTGATGTAGCTGCCCCTTCAGTAGATATAGCAGATTGAGTACATAAGAAGAGTGGCCATCATAGAGCTTGGATGGGATGGCATATTGTCAGGGATGTTGGATTGCTCTTGAAAAGCAGTGACTTGGTTAATGTAATAAGAGCATATCCTGTGTGCTCTAAATAGCACCCAAGGCAACTGCCAAAGGAGCCTGGGGCCATCCACTGAAAATCCCAACCAGCAAAGGATTGGCAAATTGATTACATTGGCCTCCTTCCATCAAGAGAGAATTCTAAATATGCCTTGGTTGTGTAGACACTGTGCCTCGCCTACCCAAGCTTTCCCCAGTCTCCACATTAATCAAGCAGCCACTATTAGGGGATTAGAGAAGTTAAATACCATGTAGAGATACAGGGGTCACACTTAATTACAAACAGGTAAAACTACCTTGATCAGGTGGACTAAAGTACTATCTCAGTCTTTAATACATTTGAATAATCAACCAGTAGGGCCTGCTGCCCCATATGCCAGACTGGGGACCCCTACCAAGACATCCATTCCTATAAAGGTATGGAAGTCATGATAGACAGCCATTGCCCTGACTTTCACTATAGATGAATGTGCTATGCTGCTGAGAACACCAAGCCCCTCATGTCTGGGAAGGGTATTATTTACTGGAATTTGGATTGGGACATCCTGCCGAAGGGGGTGATTTACTTTGCACCCCTGAGTGGAGAGGAACTACACAGTCCGCACTGGGATCCTGTTGTCCTTCTGCAAACTGGACCTGCTGGAACTCTATACTTGAAATGCACACACACCACTGAAAGAGGAGACAAGGTGGGTCCTGGTTTGACATGTCCTGCCCCCAGTCCATCTCCTCTTGCCTGCCAGTGCTGCCTCCTACAACCAACATGCGTGGTATATGCAACCAGGTAAAATTCCTAAAGCTGCAGCTACATTGGCATCAAAGGATCAGGCTACAAGTGTAATTCTTACAGAAGGGGAAGAGTTTCCCAAATAATTTCCTACTAAATATCTGTCTTTTCAAATATTTGGAATTTTTAGATTTCTGCTGCTCCTACAGCACCTAGTCATGGGATGAGCGGCTGATGGAAATATCTTTCTATAATGGACCCAATTATACACCTGGCAAAGGAATCATTGTGGGCACCTCCCCTTCTCTGGCTCATCAGGATTATCATGATGGGTATCACTATTCCAGGGAGGGAACTGGAAAGCACTAAAGGTACATTAAGGAAGAATTGCTGGGATGGCCAGCAATCCCTGTACCGATGGATGAAAGATGATTCCAAACTTTTCTATGAAAGAGTGGAGATGACAAGGGGGTCAAAGTTCAGAGGTGAAGACCCTTTTTTTTCCTTTGCTCCCACTTTTATTGGTCCTTCAGGATAATCACAAATCCTTATCACTGTTTCTCAAGAGCATGACGTGTGATAAGGCATCTTACTGAAACTGGGAGGATCTATTTATGGGAAAGATACAAAATGGTCATCTGCATGTTTTACCTGTTCTATGAGTTCTGCTAAACATAGACTAAGGGACAATGCATACATCTCTTAGATCACAGGGTGGTTGTTTGGGCTCAGAAGCTTCAGGGAAGGCAACTTTCTGTGGCATTCCAACGGCAGAGTGGTCACTCAGGTCTTGGAATTCCAAAGGCCTATGCCCTTCTCTGAAACCTTTCATCTCCCCCAGTGGCCTCTGTGTTACATTTTAGCAAGCCAGGTATTATGGTTGATTTCATGATCTACATTAACCCCAATAAAGAATGAGCTAGGACTAGCATTCTTAATTTATCTGATATTACATATACTGATCCAGAAACCTGGCCTGGCCTGTGGCATACACACTATCACCAATACTGGTATTCTTTTTCTGTCAATCAAACTACAAAGGCAGCTTGTCAAAATGGTGACTGGAAAGATCCTAAAAATAGCACCATTAGAACATGGGTGGCTATACCCAGATGTGGGATGGATTCATGTGGCTTATTTTAGGTTATAGACATTTAAGATCCCAGGCAATCCCATGCTGGGAACAGAAAAATCAGTCTGAACAGAACCAACTCAATTGTACTGGGAATATGGGATGGGTATTGCTGGAACTATGTAGTCATTCTGTCACATGAAAGGATAGCATCTGGTTTGGCACTGACTGGTGCCCCTACCCAGGCATTTACTGGGTGGCCTATAATGGAATCCAGTGTTGTGTGGCACAAATCTTTGGCCATGCCTTCCACCTGGGTGGTGTGCTACTGCACCCTGGATTTTTTCTGGGCACAGGCAAGAATCTGTCCTGCAGTAACCACAATTGCCAATCTCCCTCTCCTTAAGGCCAGATAAGCACATTCTGTTTTCCACCAGTAGAATCATTTGGCCACCTTCTTTGTTCCTTCTATTGGCCTGGAGGATGTTACAGCATTTATAGAAGCCCTTATTGCATTCACCCAGGAAGCCTTAAGTGACAGCTGGCAAAATCTGTCTTTACTAAACCCTGAAATCTCTCTCATGAGAAAGGCTATAGTCTTGGATATAATTACTGCCTCACAAGGAGGCAACCTGTGCCCTTATCCAAAGAAAGTGATGTGTGTTCATACTTGATGAATCTACTAATATATCATCTTTATTAAAACATGTAAGGACACAAGTGAATGCCCTAAGTGATCTGATTCCTAGCATAGGGGGCTTAGTAAATCAGTGGTTCAGATCATGGGACTTTTGGTGGAAAAAATTGTTAGTTGTATTGTTAGGTCATTCTATCAGAAAGAATTGTGAGTTTCTGAATGTATGGAGTAAAGGTGGTTTTTGGAAATACTCAAAATAATTCTCACTGATGAATTGAAATGACCAGTGTAAATACTATCATATCTCATGATTAAGAAATTACTGGAGGAAATCAAATAATTTATAGGAAATATTTTTCTTGAAAATAGCTAATTTGCTGATAATGAACTCCATTCCTAGTTATATCATTAATAAAAATTAAGATAATGCTATTATCTTTACTGTGTTCATTTCTTACTACCAATATATTTCTAGAATATACTTTGTGACTAATTTTGAGGGAAATATCAGTTAATTTGGTTTATGTTGTGTTTTGTTCCAGTGAATTCTATTTACTTGCCATTTTATCTCCCTCATAAAGAGTCACTCTAGTAAAGATGGGGAGTTTTCAATATATGGTTTTTCAGAAGTGCTTAAGTTACTATCTTTAAATGTGATGGAATGACTACATAGTTCTGGTGATATCCATCCCATCTCCCTGGTACAACTGGGTTGGTTCTGTTTAGAGTGATTTTTCTGTTCCCAACATAGGAGGACATCAGTGCTCAAATGTCCAGTAAGCGAACTATATAAAGCAATTTCTCACAAGTATTATCCTTGTTAGTCCATAATCTCATTACAAGGATGGCAGAGGAAGACAATGTTCATGTGTGAAGGCATAAATAAGAACGATTAGATTAATTTAAGAGGATGAAGAAGGTTTAGAAAGCTGGCATTTGATTTAAATGGTAAAGATGAACAGAATTTCCAAAAATTGAAATGACAAATATTAAAAGCAAAAATCTACTTATCTCTGTACACATGTACTTATTGAGCCCCCCTCCAAAAACAAAACAAAACAAAACAAAAAATAAAAAACACAGCCCATGAGTTCTGTGGTGGACACAGAGGCATCTCTTTAAGAATGAAGTTTTCACTAAGCTAAGCATCTTCAGCAGGGAGACTTTAGCTCTTTGCTCCTTCAGGAGCTACCTCAGTTTCAGGTCACATCATTTTTTGAGACTGTATTTATTGATTGAGTAAGGTGAAGGTAAAAAGTGCCAGGGATTTGGGCCTGATATGATGCTCTGGTGGGCATTACTCACTCCAGAGCTCCTCGCCAAGTTCTTTGGGGTTTTGTGAGGCTTAATTGCAATTCAATGACTTCCATATCCAGGTTTTTCCTCTTCTCCCTCTCAAACAAGTTGATCCTTAATAAACACTTTGAATACCAAGCTCTATCTCTGCTCCTGGATAACCCAGAAATGGGGTCCAAGTAAGGTCATAAGATGAAGCACTGGGGCTAGCTCACTCAGCAACCTGCAGACTGTGAGGACACATCACCGGTGGCAAGTCAAGGACATTCCTCCAGAAAGGTGGAAGTTAATGCTTTACCAGTGGTAAACTGGGAGGGCATACCAGGGAAGAGGGGACTACATTAGATCAGGTGCTACGACTTAGGGAGGAACTAGCAGCTGTAAGGATAACCGGATGGGGGACTACAGCTAAGGGCCACTGATGCTCCATTTAGGAAGAAAAGATTTGAGGAAACAAGCAACCAAAAGCCAACTGTGAAAGCCAGAGGTCTATTTGGTTGCCTACAAAATCAACCTTATCACCTCTATGGCAGAGCAGAGAAAGCCAAACATCTAGGACAGGACCTAACAGACCAAGTGGTTAAATGCCCAACTGAGAAGGCAAAATGCTCAACCAAGGCAAGTCAATTACACCGCAGTCAGGGCTCTGAATAGGAAAAGCTTGGACCCTGGCATGTGAGATAGACCTGCTTTCTGAATATGTACGGAGTGGATCCTGTGATGCAAGGGGTACACAGGGATAGATGTGGAGATGCACCTCCCAGATCCTTTTGTCCTTATTCATGTTTTGAACTGTTGGAAGGTATGACATTTTTGGTTTCCCTACCAATACCTCCTACCCCAATTCAGTAGCAGGTGTGTCGGCACCAAAATATTGCCTTCGAACCATGGTTCAGCAGGGGAAGAGGAGTTTAACTTGACCACGTTTCTGGAGTATGGATGAACACGGGAAGATAGCTGAGTAAAACTCTAGCAGGCCTTCCTTTAGGCCTAACACGGCAAACAGTAAATGACTGCCGCCGAGGCTATACGAAGTTTCCATAGTAAGATTTGATCCAGAGCAGAACTGAACCTAACAGGGCAGGTTCAACTTCAGGCCCTGGACAAGTTTCTGAACACGATATTAATTAAATGAACTTCCAAAACCTGGACCATGGATATTAGCAGAGCAAGCTGAGTTCAGGTGTTACCAAAATGCCAACAGGACCCATGCTTACTTGCAAAGAGCTTTACATTATGTACCATGTTTCATTTAGTCAATCCTAAGGTGTGGGTACTATTATTATTTCAATTTGATTGTTGAGAAACATGAGTCTTAGAAAAGTTGATTAACTAAAGGGATCAATTTCACACAGCTAGTAAAAGAAGGCCAAGGTTTAAACTCACATGAATAATGTAAGTAAATGTTATGTCTCTTTAAATTCAATTTAATGAGAAGCTTGGAGTGGGGAGGAGGGAGTGTAAGAAAAGAAAAATTGGCATTATTTTCTTTATACTCATAGAGCTGAAGATTCTTTTTAGTCTAAGAAAATATAATTTATATTCTGATTTCATTTTTTAAAAAGTTAATGATTATTGTATTAGATTTAAATAATGCATTCTTTTAAACATAATTGTAATTTGATAATTGTGTGTTAAATTTTCAAATACTTTTTTTTTTAAAGATTTTATTCATTTACTTGACAGAGGTAGAGACAGCCATTGAGAGAGGGAACACAAGCAGGGGGAGTGGGAGAGGAAGAAGCAGGCCCATAGCGGAAGTGCCTGATGTGGGGCTCGATCCCATAACGCTGGGATCACACCCTGAGCCGAAGGCAGACGCTTAACCGCTGCGCCACCCAGGCACCCCTTCAAATACTTTATGTTAAAAATGAACCTAAAACCTGCTGAAACTTAAGACATTTAGAGACTCTTAAGTTTTTAAAATAATACATATACAAAGTTCAATATCAAAGAATCTATCAGCACTGTACTGAAATAAAATCAGCCAAAATATGTTATTGAATTTTGGAAAATAAAGGGAAAATACATCATTGAAGAACACTTTAACCGAGTTTTGTGTAATATGTCTCATTTGTTTAATTATCACTGTTTCTGCTTCTTATGCTTCTTGAAAGCAGTGTCATGGCCTATTTTGAGCACAAAAAGTTGGATTTATTGTTTCTGACAATCGTGTAGTAATTTTAGTTTTTTCCTAGCATTAGAAATGTGAAATATAATTTTGCTCCTCAATTAAAAATGTATACTCTGAAAAGTGATCACATAGTTTTTAAATGTTTAATCATTTATAGAATGTCTTAAAGATCTTTTCCAAGGAAGATATTAGCTTTCCCTTTATAAATCTCTGCATAAAATGAGAAAACAAATCAAGGCAATCAAATTTACTTTTCTTCTACATTTTTTAAATTAAGTTTTTATTTTAATTCCAATAGAGTTAACATACAGTGGTATGTTACTTTTAGGTGTACACAGTGACTTAACAATTCTATATATCACCTGATATCCCTCAGGATTTTAAATAAGCAATTCAATGTGCTCCTTATTTTCGCTGGAGACAGGTCATCACTGTTATAGTTTGACTCTCTTCCTGCTTTTTGAATCCCATTTTGAAATTTAGTGACAGATCTATCACATTTGAAATCACTAGTCCCTAGCCAGAAGCGATGTCTTACTATATCTGGAGTGCCAGCCACATAACCCTCTCTAATTATGGGGATTCACAAAAAAAGAGAGAGATGGGTAGATAGTGAGATCCTCAACACATTGTGTTTATTTAATATATAAGCAGCCTTACAACTCTTTGATTAAATATTTTAAAAATAAAAGTAGGTTTTTCTTAGAAAATAGCTCTCTGGGTATTGCTTTTTATCAAAATTCTAAAAAAATTTTTAAGATTTTTTTTATTTAATTTTTTGAGAGAGAGAGAGTACAAGCAGGGGGAGCAGCAAAGGGAGACTGAGAAGCTGAGCAGGGAACATGATGTGGGGCTCAATCCCAAGACCCCAGGATCATGATCTGAGCCAAAGGCAGATGCTCAACTGACTGAGCCACCCAAGTGCCCCAAAATTCTAAAAAAATTTTTAAAAATCCCACAGCAAAGGCAATACCAGTTTTATTGATAAATGACAAAGACAACCCTGAAGATGTACTTTTTCTTCCTCTTGAAAGATACATTCAAGTTCCTATCACCAAGGGATAAACTATGTGAATACCTCTGCCTAAAATTAAATTGATATATAAGCATCATGATTTCAATTTTGGTTCAATTTTACTAAAAATTATTTGCTTACTTTTCTTTTGTAAAAATAAGCAAAATGCCCTCATTTTCTCTGTGGTGAATATTACATGAATATATCTATTATATTAAAATGATATGTGTATTATTATTTTTAAATTTAAACTTTAAATTTATTTTAATTTATTCCAGTGTGATTGGATCTATCATTATCTCTCAGGCAACCCCAAATCTTTCCTCTCACTTTGGTTGAAACCATCTAGTTTAAGTGTGAGTTGGGCACGTGTATCTATGGAGAACAGAGTTTTTTGTCATTATTTTGGACCAGACTATTCTTTGCTGGGGGGCCTGGAGCCTGTCTTGTGCATTGTAGGATGTTTAGCAGAATATCTGTTCTCTCCCCACTAAACACCAGTAGTACCCTTTGAACCAGTTCTGATAACCAGAAATGTCTCCAGACATTGCCAAATGTTCCCTGGGAGGCAAATCTCCCTTAATGGAGAGCCACTGATCAAGAGATAGAGGACAGTAATCATAACCTGTCTCTTCTACTCCAGCAGTAGAAGACCTCTCCAAGATCTCCTCCTGGATCCCCTGTGACATTGAGTTGGCAAGGAGGTTTCAGTAGACCTCTGAGAGATATTGTAATGCCGAAGTATTGAAAGTACTCACATTACTTTCAAATTCCAAGTGTTCGTTACTGGTATGTAAGAAAACAATTGTCTTTGGTATATTAACCTTGCAGCCTCTAATATTGTTATTATTATGTCTTAGTGCCAGAATTTGTGTTGTTGTTGTTGATTCTTGGGATTTTTTTAATAAACAAAGATATAATCTGTGAACAAACACAATTTTATTTCTTCCTTCGAAGCTGTATACCTTATATTCTATCCTCTTGTTTTATTTTACCAGCCAGGATTTTCATTACACTGTTTAAAAATAGTAGTGATAGGAGTTCTCCTTTGTCTTGTCCTCCCTAATCTTAGAGGAAAACATAAAGTTTTTCACCATTAAATATACTGTTAGCAGATAAGATTTTTTTATGTGTCCTTTCTCAAGTTGAAGAAGTTCCCCTCCAGTCTCTGTTTGCTCAGTCTTTGTTATAAGCGGGTGTTGGATTTTGTCAAGTGCTTTTTCTGCATATGATCATATGCATTTTTTTTCTTTAACCTACTGATATTGTGAATTACATTAATGAATTTTAAAATGCTGAAATAACTTTGCATAATTGGAATGAATTCTATTTGGTCATTCTATTTGGTATAACTTTATGTATTATTGGATTCAATTTGCTAATATTTTGTCTAGTATCTATGTTCATGAGAGATATATAGGTCTGTAATTTTTCTCTCTCATGTATTATCTTTATCTGGTTTTGGTATTTGGGTAATTGACTGAATTAAGGAATGTTCCTTCTGCTTCTATTTGCTAGAAGAGATTGTAGAGAACTGTACTTACATATTTGGTAGTATTCACCAGTGAATCCATATAGGCTTTTCTTTTTAAAGGATATTAATTATAGATTTTATTTCTTTGAGATATTCAGACCTATTCAGATTATCTATTTGTCCTTGTGTGAACTTTGATAGTTGTTTCTTTCAAGAATTGTCAAATTATCAAATTTGCAAGCATAGAGCTGTTTATAATATTTCTTTATTATCATTTTGATGTTCATGAATCACTAGTAATCATAAATCTTTCATTTCTAATACTGGTAATTTGGATCTTTTCTCTTTTTATTTTGGCTGGCCTGGATAGAGGTTTGTCAAATTTATATGTCCTTTCAAAGAATCAGCTTTCAGTTATCATTTAGGCATTTCCACCAGTTTGGTTCTAGTGACTTCTGATAAGCTAAGGAAGCCTGTGCTTCTTTGTATTTTCCTGTCTCTACAGATTTTGGTTTGGGTTTTATCCTGTGACCTCAATTCTCAGATGAGTCTAATTAAAGTCATTGATTTTTGGTTTGCTCAGCTTTTGCTTGGCTGTAAGAGGGGAGTGATGACTTCCAAGGTCTTCACATGTCAAAGCTAAACCAGATGTCAATACTATTTGTTTTTGAAAAAAAATTGATATTCTGCTGAGGCATGTAGTCTGATATTATAACTTTATATTACTCTAAAACAACATTCTTCTTTCAAACAGACTGAAGAACAAAAGTGCAGCTAGCTGGGTCTGTGTAAATCTAATGCCTAGTCTGCAAAAACCTTTGGTCACAGATGGCTCAAAAGCAGTTATGACAAAATGCCTATATAATACGTTATTCAAAGTTTACATATACTTTCAGATTGAACTTATATTTGGTGTATAATATTGTAAAGAAATCGTAACAATGCCTATATTTAACTGAATCGGTCATTAATCATGTTACATTATAATTTTTGTTAATAAAAATATCAAAATACCAAATTCATTCATTTTTCTATTTTAAATGAAATTATGTGATTGAGAAACTATATTAAACTGATTTTTGAAATACGTTTATTGAGTTATTTGTCAATAGTATAAAATAATTTTGTTATTGATGTTATTATATAAATGCCTCTGTAAAATCATAGTTTTGTCCAATTAGTTAGAATCTTTTAACAAAGTATCTCTTCAGGGTTTGTTATTTTCTTAATTTTTCACTATGAAAACATTGATTTAATTTTATTGGTTTTTACATGGCTATCTCTGAAAATCATTATGCTTATACACACCTTGGCAATATAGTGTATTTTTAACATAAAGCATTAAAAAAGTAATGTTGGTAAACATGGTAGAAAAATAACTGAAATAAATTGAATTTAAAGTGCTTAGAAAGTCATTTCAAATTGTACTTCTTTAAGCTTTGACATTCATGTCAATGTTATCTATAGTTAGATAACATTTCCAAATAATAAAGTATATCATTGTTTTATCAGAGAAAGAATTTAGCATGATGTGTTTTCATTGTATAGTATACAAGTTACTAGTTATATCCAAGTTATATAGTTAACAAAGTTAATTATTGGTGTAAGGTAGGTATGTCCATATTGTGTTTTTCTGGCCTAGATTGTTTTATGGAGGAGATTGTAAGTTTATTTTTTTATGCTTATTATTAACAATACATTGAAGTTCTCCTGCTGCTTTTATGCAAATAGAATTTCTTTTATTACTGTTGTACAAAAATAAACAATGATATTCATTACAGTATTATCTATATAAAAGTATCGAAAGTTTCCTTGCAAAGCTAAGATAGATCATAACAGTGAACATAAAATAAGAAAGGGAATATTTTGCTTATGATATTAATTTGAATGAAATCTAAAATAAGGGAATGACAGCAGTAACAAAAATTTTAAAAATAAAGCATAAAAATCTTTATTATAATATGAAAGCACTATGGCAAAGGAGTCTAGATTGACTAAAGAGAAAAAGCTTTCACAGATTTGTGGTACCTCTCTGTTTTGATTAGTTGAAAGCAGAAGGAGATAAAGAACAAGAGAGATTTATAGCCAACGCATGTAAGATACACATTTGTCTTCATCTTGCAGCAATAGAACCATGAATATCATATGAAGTCAGTGAGCTAGCACATGGCTGTTATAGCATAAGCTGAGAAGTATAGTATATGGTCTACAGAACTCTAGAAGGGTTATAGCTGCAGTATCAGTGTAAGAGAGGACAAATGAAAGAATGGTCATATAGTCCATCATCATAGGCCATGTTGAAGGCTGAATTATGAGGATCCTTTACACACACCCACAACCACACACACTCATTTATATAAGTACATATAAAGAACTCTATAAACTTACTAGTCATTAAATTCATGTTATTCTTGTTAATCAAAGAAGCTTATTCGACAAATAATTATTAAATATATTTTAAGTCAGTTTAATATTTTCATGGTGCTTATATTTTAGTGGAAAAATTGGTAATATTCAAGTAAACACAAAATACACAATGCTTTAACAGAAATACTTCAATGCTTTAACAGAAATATAAAGAACAATGGATTGCAGATTTGAATTTCGTCCAATTTCCTATATCCTTCCTTTTAAAGAAAGGGGAGACATGATATACGTGGGTTAAAGGCAAGATATTTTGCATCCACCATTTTGGGATGATTTCTTCTTTGTGTGTTAGAAGGGTTTAAATAATCATGACTTGTTTCAGTTCACAAGATTTCCCAATGTAGAAAGAAATCATTGTGTAAATTAGCTACTTACATGCTAAGTTTTAGAGAGGGATTCTTTTTTTCTCATTTGCTTTCCCTTTCCTCATACTCGTTTCCTTTCACTCGTGTAACTGTCATTTGTGCAAGGAATGTGGGCGTGGAAGGAAAGGGCAGGTGTTACTCAGTCATGTCTAATCTAATCAAATGATGTTCCTCATATATTCTAGAAAAGAATCCAGTGACTTTGGGGGAAGAATACCATTAGGTAGTCAATGATATGTTGGCACATGGCATATTCTTTTCTACCTGGAGGATCTGTATTGTGAGACATGTGGACTACTGAGTGTTCTCAATATCCTGGATACCAAATATTATCTCAATTCCAGATATCTGACAAACAAAAAATGTAGCAACCCATTTTATGGTATTCAGTGTTTACTTTTTAAAATTTTAGATTCTGTTAAATAACTAATTAATAATTTTCTATATTTTAATTCATTAAAATATATATTTTTTATTGAAAAAGGTAATTTTTGCCTGTTGTAGAAACTAGAAAAAGTATCACTAAACCAAAAAAAAAAATCTAACTTTTATTTTTACCACCCAATATTAAACCTTGGTTGAATTTTAGCAAACATCTACATCCATTCATGTATCTCTCCATCAGGTTGAGTTGGAATGTTATCAGATGGTTTTATGATACTCTTTTGTGAAGAAAAAGAAGGAAAGCCCAAATTTCTTGTCACCTAGGAGTGTCCTGAGTTTTTTCTAGGCCTGACCACCCATACTACATGCAAGTTTCTTAGGAAAAACAATTATTTCTTATTTAATGAAATATTTATCAATATTCCAGTATATGCAGCAACTGTCAGATGTTGGGGATATGCAATGATCAAAAAGTCTGTGCTGTTGTGGAATGTGTGTTATACTGGAAATATATACCGATAAATATATGCATATGGAAATGATTAGGAAGTCAAATAGTAGTAAAACCAATATTTTATTATCATCTGGGGTTTTGGCATCAAGCAACAATATGGAACTCAATTAAATTGAACTATTTGAAGACTACACTCTCTCTAATATATTTAGTCCTAAATAGTCCTCTTTGTAAGTAATAAAACAACAACATATTTATTGAGCACTTGCAGTATGCCCGTATTTTAACATGGGTTTAATTTGCACAATAATTCAGTTAGGAGGGTAAAATGGAGAAGTTAGATTATTTGATTTCAAAGTTCCCGCTTTTAACTACTGAGCATTAAATCTCTCTAGGTAGCGAACTGTGTTGGGTAATAATTTTCAGAAGGTGAGACAGTTGTATCAGAAAAAAGTATCAAGCTTAGTTAATAGGAATTTAAAGTATACTGTTGAAACTTAAATATAATAAAACGTAACAGGAAGATAATGATATGGTCAGTAAGTTTGTCCTAGTAAATGAGATCCCAAAGAACAAGTGTATATTACTTTTACGTGTCTATGACCATTAGAGTGGGGTCAGTGAGCTAAGTATTGGAAATCAAATATTTAGGGCAAACATTAGCAAAGATTGAACTGTAGTGCACCAATCTCAGTTACCCTACCAATAACCTGCCAACAATATACCTTAAGATAATGGTGGGGGAGAGGTGGCATTGTGTTAAAGATCGCATACTTATGGACCAATCTTTTAAAACATTTGTAGTTCCAGACATAGAATCCATTAAAAGGCTCTTTAAGGGTTGTATAGTATATTTCTTAAATTTCAGATTTAATAAATTCAGGTAGTGAATATTTAACATTATTCAGAATGAAGGAAATTAAATTAGATAGCAGTATATATAGGATTTTATCCTTACAGAATTTTTATTTCCTTTTGCAAATAGAAATATTGCTAGTCTAACTTCGGGCGTCAGCTGGTCAGCATAATTAATTGAACATGTATAACTCAGAGTTAACAAGGGACTGGTCAGTACAATCCAATCAATATATGTTTAGATATGCCATGTGTCCAAGCACATTCCTGCAAAAACAGCTTATATAAATTAGAGTCTCCTTTGATTGGATTTTGGAAGATAATTAACCAATGCGTGGCGATCCCCGTATTTCTGATGTGACAACATTTGGGGACAAGTACCAGTAAGACATTAGCCATACTGTAATGGGGGGTTGATGTGCTGCCAAGTAGAGAGCACTGTAAAAATTCATTTCTCTGATCTTATACCTGGACTATTGTTTGTTGGTAATCCATTTTTCTAGAGAGAATGCAGCACTGAGACTTTACACTATTTCTCTGGTTTTCTACCAGGATGAAAGATTAGATCTTTGAAGTTGAGCCTAAGGAGCATTATTTCCATGGAATATTAGCTACATCCTTTCCTTGGGAGAAAAATGCTAACTAAGTATGTCTGGAGCCACCTAGATGGGAAAGACTGTGTTCTTAAGATCATATCTGGAACTTTTTTTTTTCCTACAGAAAAATAAGTCTCTCTTCTACTTTAGGTGTTTAAGGGTTTAATTATCTTGAAAAATATGTGCAAAATTTAACAAGTGTATATAAATCACTCATTGACCATTGCCTAAATCATCTAACACAGATTAACTGAACCTTGTAGTATGGGTTTTTAAAGGTTGAAATGTCTTTAATTTATTTACATTCTACCTAATACCAAATAGATTTAGTATACCTGCAATAATGTGATTTATAATAAGAAATACATATTTGATATTTATCCCCATTTTTGGCACAGATCTCCTAAAATCTTTGGAATTTCGTAAGTGAAGAGAATGACAAAAGCGTCTTTTGTTAGTGAATAAGGAAACTTTTGGACTGCACCTAAGGATTGGGCTGGTTGTCAGGGAACCAATGATGATTAGAGTTGGAACTTTTAGTCCCATCCCCCCAATTCCCAGGGAGGAAAGGAGGGCTGGAGTTTAAAGTCATGCCTAGGTAACTGAGCCTCCAAAATGAGAGGCTTCTGAGAGCTTCCAAATTGGTAAACACATGGAGAGGCTGGGAGAATGACTCAGCAGGAGAGAGCATGGAAGCTCTGAGTCCTTTTCCCATACCTCCCTCTAGGTATCTCTTCCATCTGGCTGTTCCTGAGTTATATCCTTCGATAATAAACTGGTAATCTAGTAAGTAAAATGTTTCTCTGAGTTCTGGGAGTTGCCCTAACAAACTAATTGAACCTAAGAAGGGAGTTGTTGGAACCTCCAATCTACAGCTGGTAGGTCAGAAACACAAGTGACAACCTGAATTTGTGATTGGTGTCTGAAGTGTGTGTGTGTGTGGTGGTGGTGTGGGAGGAGGGTGCAGTCTTGTAGAACTGAGCCCTTAACCTGTGGGATCTGAAAGTTATCTCTGGGTATTCAATTCAGTTCTCTGAGTTGAATTCAGCTGGTGTCAGAGAAGTCCTTGGTGTGGGGAAAAACCCCTGTACACATTAGAATTGGATGCAGCACTCTTAATACCCTAAGTATATTTAGTTCTTGGAATATTTCAGCAAGAGAGAGCACACACATACACACACCTACATACTCACACATAAAGACCACTGTAATTTGAAGAAAGAATTTAGAATTAAAACAAAAAGAAGAAAATGCTTTAAAATTTATTTGTGCAATCCTTCTCATTCTCATTTTAAAATTGGGAAAAGTAAGTCCATTGCTCTTTGCTCTCCAACAGGCATTTATTGCATGTGATTACTTTCCTCTCAAGTCCTATGTGAGCCACATGTGCAGCTTATATCTTGATTTCCCCATGTCCCCTCTATCCACATTACTTTGTTTCTTTTATCCACAATTTATTATTACATTCTTTAGAAAGAAAAGTCAGGCTATTCTAGCAGCTCTTGGACTACTGCGCTCAGACTAGATGTAAGGAAAAAGAAAACTCTTTCTGTAATCATCTCTAGAGTGTGGAGATGATGATGGTAAAATCTGTATGCGTGACAGCTACAATTCTACTTCACCTTTTCTATTTCTTGCTACTATAAACCTGTGTATGGATATGTTAGTAAATCTTCCTTTTCTGGGTAAGGATATGTAAGTTATGTTAATGCAAGAGTCTGCCTCTAGGCAATTGACCTTATTTATTTAAAAAAATCTATTTTATAAATGGAATAATACCAAAGATTTCTGTTGTTATTTTCAACTTCATTTATTTACTCATAATGCTAAAATTCATTATATTATGCTGACTTACCATAAATCATTAGTTATTATCTTTCTTACTATTTCCTTAATTGTGCTTTTTCATGTCTGCCTCATTTATCCACATGACTGTACCAATATTCTATGTTAGTTCTCAAAACTAATAGCACTGTTTCACTGCAATAGCTTTTTCACTCCAGGGTAATTTTAAACAATGCTACTCTTTATAGCTTGGTTCATCTAAATGAGATACGCTGCTATGATGGAGGTAGTCAATTATCTTTCCAGAAATTTAAACACATTCCTCAAAGATTATGTAAAAGCTTCCTGAATCTATTATGAAGACCTAAGCATTTCTTATACTTAGGCAACTTCAGAACGAATGGTTTAGTCTTGTTTGAGATCTTTCTATGTGACAGTAAAACAGCTATGTCTAGGATTTGAATACATTTAAAGCAACCTAAGCCCTGTGGGTATGTAAGTTTTATGTCATTACTGTATAATGCAAACACTAAGGTAAAGTTTTGCAGTGACACTCAAGCTGAGAAAAGACTTAATTATCGTCTGGTTGAATGGCTTCCGATCATTTCCTGACTTAGACCCTTATTATGAAAGTAGATACCCAATTTCTTTATGACCTCTTGTCACCTATGAACACCAAGACATTGAATGTACTTTCGGGATTACCCAATGCAAGAATACTCTTTATATATCTTAGAGGGAAACATTCAGCTGCTGTTTGAAAAAGGTTCAGCAACAGAGAATTCTGTTTCTCAGTGTGGTCTATTTCATTGTTCTAGCGGGTGAAAAGTTCTCATACCTTATCTTATTTCTCTACAAGCTCAAGTTAAACTTAGGCTAAAGAAATAATGATAACATTCTGATGTTTGAAAGAGATGAAATGCTTCATTTTGTTAAAAATGTTAGATAAGGTAAGCTGTTATTTTTTACTTTGAGTGCAAGCTGAAATACAACATTTTACATAAATATCTTAGTGGCTATAAAGGTCATTATTTTGTAATTTCATTAATTTTTAAAATATTTGGTATGTTTATGCATGTCTACATCCAGTTAGAAGTAAACTTTAAGACAAAATTCAGAGGTTAGTAGGGGACTAATAAAAACAGTTTCCATTATAAAATAGGTTTGGGAAACACACATGCTCTTGGTGAGTTATCCTATACTCACTAATTCCTAAAATGAGTTAGCATACAAAAGGTTTCAAGAATTCTTGTACCCAAAAACTAAACTGGTTTAACCCAAATTTCCTAAATGCATGTGGCCAAAATCCTTTTTAAACATCGGAATAATTGGGATGCCTGGGTGGCTCAGTTGATTAAGCTTCTGCCTTCAGCTCAGGTTATGAACCTGGGGTCCTGGAATCTTCCTGCATTGGCTGCCTGCTCAGTGAGAAGCCTGCTTCTCCCTCTGCCTGCTGCTCCCACTGCTTGTGCTCTCTCTCTCTCTCTGACAAATAAGTAAATAAAATATTTTAAAAAAATAAAGACAGGAATAATTGTTAGCAGCTATAGGGACACTCACTACAGTGTGGGAAATGCTGCTTTAAGCATCAGTGCTTACTGGATTACTTGGACTGCCCACTGTTGGCACCAGTACCTTGACTTCAGATTTTAGTCCTAATCAACTAGTTCAGATCTCTTCTAAACACTATGGGAAGAGATTGCTTAAATTGGAAATTTGTAAAAATATTTAAAAATTAGGTGAGAATGATTTGTTCTGCACCATAGATAGAGAACAATATGCAATGATTTTCTATTTTGTTAATGTAATATTGACACATGGTGCCAAGGATGTTATCAAATCCAGAAATTGATGAAATCCACATCTAGCTAAAACTAAAGGAATTATTTCTGTTCCATCCAGTCTATTTTCTTTTTCTCTTTCTTTCTTTCTCCTCTTTCTTTCTCTTTCTTTCTTTCTTTCTTTCTTTCTTTCTTTCTTTCTTTCTTTCTTTCTCCTCTTTCTTTCTTCTTTCTTTCTTTCTCTTTCTTTCTTTCTCTCTTTCTTTCTTTCTTTCTTTCTTTCTTTCTTTCTTTCTTTCTTTCTTTCTCGTCTTTCTTTCTTTCTTTCTTTCTCTTTCTTTCTTTCTTTCTTTCTCTTTCTTTCTTTCTTTCTTTCTTTCTTTCTTTCTCCTCTTTCTTTCTTCTTTCTTTCTTTCTCTTTCTTTCTTTCTCTCTTTCTTTCTTTCTTTCTTTCTTTCTTTCTTTCTTTCTTCTTTCTTTCTTCTTTCTTTCTTTCTCCCTTTCTCTCTCTCTTTCTCCCTTTCTCTTTCTTTCTTTCTTTCTTTCTTTCTTTCTTTCTTTATTTCTTTCTTTCTTTCTTATATTCTCTACACTGTGTAGAGTAATGTAGAGGAAGTGTCCAACACAGGCCTTTGCTGTCACTTTTGATTTCCTTAATGCATCCTAGTAGATAAAAATATTCCTTATTTTTGTAACTGTGATTATCTGTACTCTATTTATCAGATATCCTCTATCTGTTTACTTTTGTGAATTCCCCCATTCTTTTGTCCTCATTGGATTATAAACTAACTCCTTTATGATTTTAGACTAGTGAATTGTAGGATTTTTATTTTTCATATAATTTATTATAATTTAATGGGGACCATCACAGTGTTTGTTTTTTGACAGTTATGCCTCCTCACGGACAAGTTTTAATCTTTTTAGTTTATAGAAAATGTATGGTAACATTTAAAATTTAAGTATAGATTATTTATAATCCAGGAAAAAGGCCCATTATTTTTCTTAATAATACAATTTTCAAATATGTTTTAGCCCTTCTGAAGACATTTCTTTCTCTCCCACCCAGACATAGCTAAAACCACAGATTTGGTGTTTATAATTCACATACATTTCTTTGTAATTTTTTATGTATGTACAGATCCCTATACATTCTGAAAACTTGCATTTTTTTGTATGACTAGATACACTGTATGCATTTTTCAACTTGTTGTTTGCATAATATGATGTTTCTGATATTTACTCATGTTTATACATATAGCTCTGTTTCATTCACTTTTACTACTATATAGTATAACTTGTATGTCTATGTCAAAATGCATTTAACTCTATTCCTTTTGATTGAACAGTAAGTTTTATTAAGCTTTTTACTTTGTTCTTCCTTTTTGTTCAGCAGTTTATATAATATAGTTTTTCTATTTACAAACAGTCCTGCTCTAATACTCTTGTGTATATCTCCTTCTGTACATGTGTGAGAACTCACTTGTTTATAGAGTAAAATCATGGGATTGTAAGGTATGTATTTAACTTTACAACATATATTCAAACTGGCCATATTATTGTTAAATTATTCTTTAGGTGATTGTATTTTATAGTCCAAATTGAAAATCTGTATTTCCCTCAGAAAGAAAGGGTTCATAGTGGTCCTCCAACTCACTCCTTCCCTACTTGAATATCTAAGAAAATGAATGGCCTCGACCAGACTACCTTGTAAAATGTCAGTGACTTTGACCAGAAATCTTTAAAAACAATTTAATGGTATTTATTAGAGGAATATATTAGCAGGATATATTTAATCTTTATTTTTTATTATCAATAAAATATACATTTATGAATTTATAGATTATGGATAGCCAAATTATTTATCTGTGTAACAAGAGAGAGTAAAGCAGAGATGCCTCCAAACCAAAATGAATTTCCTTGAGAAAATTTTTCACATACCTTATTTAAAACTGGGCTGTTAATCCAAAACCAAAATACAGTATAATACAGGAGAAAGGGAACACTTTTGCAAGTTGTATCTGAGAGTTTCAGGTTCCTTCCAAATGAAGTTTTGTCTACACTTAGTGCTTATCTATGTTGAATTCTTAGTAAAGTTAGGTGTTAGGTAAAATCTATGATTTGTATGGGTCTGCTTTGACTATTTAGTCTTTGCTATTAATAAAAAACCTAAATCTGTTGTTTATTATATTTCTGCTGTCTTCTGCTCATAGTGGCTTACACTTTCTTGTGTGTTACAGATATTTTTATTGTGAAATCAGAATTAGCTAACATTTATGTGTGAGAAACCTATAAAATCTAATTATCTTATATATTTAACTAAATTAAATTCATAATTTAATGCATAATTTTGTGCAAAAACTAAACCAAAAATAAAATACAGGCCTAGATGGATTCTGTTATGGACTGAATATTGGTGTCCTCTCAAAATTTATTTGTTGAAATCCTAACCTCTAAAATGATGGTATTGGGAGGTGGGACCTTTGGAAGGTGATTAGGTCACTTAAAGTGGGCACCTTATAAATGGATGGAGGCCCTTATAAAAGAGACCTCAGAGAGCTCTCTCAACCCTTGTGGCATGTGAGGACACAGGGAGAAGAAGCCATCTATAAACCAGGAGGTGGGCTTTTACCAGACACCAAATTTGTTGACACTTCAATCTTGGACTTTCTAGCCTCCAGATCTGTGAAAAATGGAATGTTCACTGTTTGAGCCACTTAGTCTATGGTATTTTTGTTATAACAGCCTGAACAGATTAAGGCAGATTCCCTTATGAATTCTTCCAAATATTTTATCAAGAAATGATACCAGACTCAAAAATCTTATAATTCACAGACAAATTTAGTCAAGTACTCAGAATAATTTCGCATCCGTAGTGGGAAATAACTAGTCTTCAACTAAATTCTGTTCAGGTCATTAGTAACAAGTCTTAAAAGTAAGAATGAAATAGATAAAAAGTTTTTCCAAGTAACTTTTCTGCAACACAGGACTAAGTGCAAGAGTATTTATATGAATGAGAAATTATATAGAATGCAACAAGGTTAGGATTCTGCTTGTCTGACACCAAGTTATGCTTACCAAACATGCAAAGCAGCAGTAAAATGCAACACAATCAGCCCCAAATCAACTAAAAACAACCCAGCGCTAGAACTAAGAAATGTTAGAATCAGCAGACAAGGACATTTACACCTAATATAATTGTATTTCATATGTTCAAAGAGTTAGGTAGAGCCATTGAAAATAAAAAAAAAAAGAAATTCCGAATCAATTTTTAGAGATGAAAACAAGAATATATGAGATGAAAAACACTGGATAGAATTAGTGGATGACATCACATCACATCATAAGAATTAGTACGCTTGCAGGCATAGCAACAAAAACTATGAAAACTTAAATATGTAGAGAAAAACAGATTTTTAAAAATGAGTATTAGTGAGCTATGGGACAACTTTAATTGACCTAATAATATATGTGTAATTGTAGGAGAGAAAGGAGAGGGAGGAACAGAAAAAAAAATGTTTAGAGAAATAATGTTGAAATATTCCCAAAGGTGCTGAAAATTTTAAACTCAAAAACTACGAAGCTCAATGAACCTAAGCACAAGAGAAAGGAATTTAACTACACAAGGCACATCATTATCAAATTGTTTAAAACCACTGATAAGGATGCCTGGGTGGCTCAGTTGGTTAAGTGTCAGCCTTTGGCTCAGGTCATGATCACAAGGTCCAGGAATCAAGTCCCACATCAGGCTCCTTGCTCAGTGGGAGGTCTGCTTCTCCCTCTGCTTCTCCCCCTGCCTGTGTGCTCGCTCTCTCTCAAGTAATAAATAAATAAATAAATAAATAAATAAATAAATAAATAAAATCTTTAAAAAAGTAAAATAAAACCACTGATAAAGAAAAATCTTAAAGCAGCTGAAGAGTACGGGCATGTTATACAAAGATAAAGTCGGCAACAGATTTATCATCAAAAACAATGCAAGTCAGAAAACAGTTATTTAAAGTACTGAAACACAAAACAAAACCAGCCACAAATTCTAAACAGCAAAAATATCTTTCAAAAACAAAGTTAAAATAAAGACTTTTTCAGACATACAAAACCTGAAAGAATTCATCACCAACAGATTCACCCTACAAGAAATATTAAGTCCTTACAAATCTTACAAGTCCTTAAGACAGAAGAAAAATGACACCAGATCACCAGATAGAAATAATGGTTTTTATTTTTAGGGATGTAGGGGTATTGACTTAAATGAAGCATGATGAGTTCCTGTAGTGATCCTGGGATTCACCGAACTCCCAAATGATTTTTAAAAGTTTTGTTTCACTCTTTGTGCTGTGAAGTCTTGTGGGTTTTTACGAATGCATAGAGTCATGTGTCCACTACTATAATGGATCATACAGAATAGTTTCATCACCCTAAGAAATCCTCTGTGATTTATGTATTCACCACTCTCACCCCAGTCCCTTGACAACCACTGATCATTTTATCTTCCCCTAATTTTATTTTTCTGGTATGTCATACAATTGGAATCAAACAACATGTAGCTTTTTCAGACTGGCATCTTTCTCTTAGCAATATGAATTGAAGATTCATTAATGATGTTGCACAGATTGTTAGCTAATTCCTTTTTCTTACTGAATGTAGTCCACTGTATGAATATACCAAAATTTTTTATTAATTAACCTGTTGAAGGTAATCATGGCGGCTTACAGATTTTGGTTATTATTATTTTGGTTATTACGTTCTCATGTGGGTTTTAATGTGGTCATAAGTTTTCAAATCAGTTAGGCAGTTACCCAAGAGTGAAATTGTTGGCTCACATGATAAGATTATATTTAGGTTTATAAGCACTGCCAAACTATCTTCTAAAGTGGCATGTTGCTTCGAATTCTCACCAGCAATTGGTTTTGTCAAGTTTTTGCAATTTAGCCATCATAATCGATATGTAGTTGTATGCCATTGTTGTTTTAATTTAAGCTTCCCTAATGATATATGATGTTGAGCATCCTTTCATATGCTTATTTACTAACTGTACAGTTTTTTTGATGAGGTATGTATTCAGATCTTTTGCCCAATTTTTTCTTATTGGGTTGTTTTTCTTATTGTTGATTAAAAGAGGTCCTTGTGTATTCTGGATAGAATTATTTTCTTTCAGATATGGGGTTTTCAAATATTTCTCCCAGTCCATGGCTTCTCTTGATTCTCTTAACAGTGTTTTCACAGAACAAGCATTTGTAATTGTAATAAAGTCCAACATACCAACTTTTTCTTTCATAGATTTTGCTTTTTGTATTGTGTCTAAAAACTCATAACTAAACGGAAGGCCCCACAGATTTTCTCTTACATATTCTCCTTGAAATTTTATAGTTTTGTATTTTACTTTTGGTAAATGATGCACTTTAACTTTTGTGTAAAAAGAGGTTCATATTTTTCCATATGGTCTTCCATTTTTCCCAATATCTTTAATGACTAGACTGTCATTTTTCCTGTATGCATTTTATACTTCAATAAATTTCTTAAAAAGCAGTTGAAACCATAAGCAAAAATTAATTAATTTAAAATTTGAAAGTTTTATTTAACAAAGTGCATCATGAACATTATGGAAAAAGTTAATAGGTAGAGAATAGAAAGATATATATATTGTCTGAAACTGAAAAGGGATTAATATCTGCAATCTAAATGGGATGTTTACAAATTAGTAAACAGAGGGCAGGAACAGCAATAGAAAAATTGTCAAAAGTTATTTGTAGAAATTCACGGAAGTGGAATCTCAAAATATTGAATATAATTAAGGAAGTGATAATTAAAATAACCACGTAATATCTCTTTACCTCTAAGCCTGAAAAACATCAGAAATCTGGATAATGCCAAGTGTGTGGGGATAGAGCATTATAAGTAATCCCGAATCCTGCAATTTTGCATTCATTTTGGAACAAACTCTTGCACCTACCAAGTCACATTAGATGCATCTCCTAGCTAGGACTTATTCAGTAAGTATTCTACTCCTGGGTAGTATCTAGTAGAAATTCTAATGCAATATCATAAATGAGCACATGTGCAGATGTTCACTGTTCTATCGTTTGTACTTTCAGTAAGTTAAAAGTCAATCTGCAGGGAAATTGTTCTAATTTCAAACCTTAGAGTATTACTCAGAGGTTTGAAACAACTGAGTTATGTGTTTTCCAGTTGTACACAAAATAAGACACATAGTCTTTAATGAAAACAGCAAGAAAAAAAATGGGATGCATAACACAATACCAATTATGTAAGTTTAATTTCATGCTCAAAATACAACATATATTTTAAACAACGTATATAAGACAGAAGATATACATAAAACTATTAAGGTCATTGCCTAGAGCGTGGAAGAAAGGACTGAGAGTGAGATACGAGAATAAAATGTAATAAATAAATTAATTAAAAAGGACAGTGAGGGAAGGTGGAAATAATGAGGAACTTCTCCAGGAAGCTCTCTATGTGTGTGTGTATGCAAGTGTTCATGGGGTTGTAGAATCTTTGTGTTGCTAATGCCAAGTACAAGAGTCTTCGGAACCTCAAATCAATTTCATGATTTGGGACATTCAACATAATGGAGATTGGGAACTTGAGGGATGCAAACACAAATACAATGGGAAAAGAAACCATACCCATTTGTCTCAGTAGTCCTTTCACTTTAGGAGTAAGGCGGCTCCCTACTGTATTGAACCAAGATTTTCATAATATTTTTCAAAGCCATTCTTAGCCCTTAAGATGAAACCCCATTTACTCTAGGATGGATTATTTCAATTCCCTTTGTCATTCAATAGCTATACCAGGATTTTGCTAACATTTTTATTTTGTTTTATTTTTTTATTTTATTTTATTTTATTTATTTTATTTTATTTTATTTTATTTTTTACTTTGAGAGTGTGAATGTGAGTTGGGGGAGGGGCAGAGGACGAGGGAGAGAGAGAATCCCAAGCAGACTCCACTCTGAGCACAGAGCCTGATGCGGGGCTCCATCCTAGGACCCTGAAATCATGACCTGAGCCAAAATCAGGAGTCAGCTGCTTAACTGACTGAGTTACTTAGGTGCCCCTTGCTAACATTTTAATTTAGCAATCTGTTTTTTATGTTGGAGAAGTGTTTTAACACACATTATGATTGCAGTAAAAGAATATAGGCTTTTTAGTCAGATTTGAGACCAAATTACAGCACCAACATTTATTAACTTCTTGGGAAAAATAAAATACTACTTAAACTTTCTCATTGACAGGTTATCAGTGATGTGAAAATAGATGATGAGGCCCATGTTACGAGTGTAAACCTCAGTAAATGTTAATTCTTGTCCTTTATTTCTTCTGAAATTGAGTGGTTTATCCTGGAGCAGTGACCATTATTAAACAAACCAAAACAAACAAACAAAAAAAATAAGGTATTGTGAAATTCAACATGCAAAAAAAGTTTTAAAGCACTTATTAAAAAACTTACACAAAGCTTTCCCCTATGCTTCAGAAAATCACTTAAATTAGGATTGAATTTGAGATGGACAAGTTCCAAAAAGAACAATTCTTTTGAGGCTTTTAATTCCATTCTCTTTTTGCTTCAGTCTCTGAGACCACTTCTTCCTGTCTAGATTTTCATCTACAGCTCCCAAACTAATCCCCAGGCTAGGTTTTCTCAATTTTGGCAGTATTGGTATTTTAGGCCAGATTATTCTTTTTTGTGGGGGATTGCCCTGTAGAATATTTATCAACATCCTGGCCTCTACTCGGTAGATGCCATTAGCACCTCCCCTATACTTGGGCACCAGTTGTGACAACTAATGCCTCGAGGACACCTGGGTGGTTCAGTTGGTTGAGCGTCTGCCTTTGGCTCAGGTTATGATCCCAGGGTCCTGGGATCAAGCCCCATATCAGGCTCCCTGCTCAGTGGGGAGCCTGCTTCTCCCTCTCCCTCTGCTGCTCCCCCTGCTTGTGCTCTCTCTCTCAAATAAATAATTGTTTTTAAAGCGCCTCCAGACTTTGCCAAATGTCCCCATGGATGGCCAAATTGACACGGTTGAGTACACCTGCTATAGACTATCACCCATCTTCTGAATTAGTGTCTAATTATTTCACTTAATACACTTAACAAATATATTCAGTTGTCAATAAATATCCTAACATAGTTAAACTTTTCCTAGACTTTTTATGCTCTCCCTCTATTTATCTTTGAAACTCTCACCACACTTTAGAAACGTAAGATTCTGGGCTGTGTTCCCATATCCTGAAAAAAACATATTAAAATTTTCTTCTGGCCCTTTGTAGCATTTTCCAATCAGTTTTACTTCTCCTTTGTTTAAAAATCCCTCCAATAGAAGATTAAATTGTCTCATTATACTACTATTTTTCTACCTTCCAACAGCTACTAATTTCCAAATCACTTCTTTGAATCATTGAGGGGTTTGGCTCCAGGCTCTCTACCTCAATCCCTGCTTGCTCGAAAGGAATGTCAACAACAGAGATTATGTGTGACCAAGAACCAAAAATGCAGCAGCCAAGTGTCTGACTAGGCAGCTTCTTCCTTGTGTCACCACATCCATTCAGTTACTTTCTCCTGTGAAATCTCCTCCCTATATTTCTTTAAACTTGTCTCCCCACACTTAATGCTTCAGTTCATCATCTCAAACTCTTTCACGGAATACGTTCCTCAGCATCATTTCCAGTCTTTGTCTCAAACCTCTATCCTCTATCATCTTTAATTCATCTACTAATACTCTGGCAGGGTAATCTTTTAAGATTAGATTGTTTTCTCACTACAGTGCTTTAAAAATCTTCTGTTGCTTCCTGTTACCTGAAAAATGAGGCCTAAACACCTTGGAGAGCCATTCAAAGGCCTTTCTGATTTGGTCTTCACATAACAGTGAGCTCGTCTTCTGTAGATACTCTCCGTACACACAGAACTCAGCACTGCAGGGTTTTTGTGTCTGCATGTGTGTGAGCAGCTTTCCAATGTTTGTTTGTGCTGTAAGACTATGGTTTTGTTGCATAAAGCATAACCTCAAACTTCAGCTCTGAAATAAATAACATTTAGCGATTTTATTCCACATTTGTTAAAATAGAAAACTGTCCAGTTGGCTTTCTTTGGAGAGATGATTAGATCTATGATGCCAAGGATAAGGGATGAAAGTGAGATGTGTGATGCAATGATATTTATCACCGAGATCACCAACTGGGCCTGTGGCTAAAGTGAGTGCTAGTTATATTCATGGGAAAATAAAACAAAATAAAAAAAAACCTGCTAAATTAGTATAATATATAGATATATTAATTTTTACTTTTATTTTCAGACACAGTTTAATCTCATGCCTTTTNCCTGCTAAATTAGTATAATATATAGATATATTAATTTTTACTTTTATTTTCAGACACAGTTTAATCTCATGCCTTTTAAAAATTTTACACTCAAATGATGGTAATTTTAGAAGAATAACCAAGCTTCCAAGAGATCTTCATTACCGTCAATAGTATTAAGATATATATGATGTATTTTAAGTGTTATTGTCATTTTTTAAAAGATTTATTTATTTTACAAGATCTATTTAATTTTTTTAAATATTTTTTTCTTTTCTCTTTTTTATTATGTTCAGTTAGCCAGCATATACTACATCATTAGTTTTTAATGTCATGTTCACTGATTCATTAGTTTCACATAACACCCAGTGCTCATCACAACATGTTCTCCTTAATGCCCATCACCCTGTTATCCCATCCCCGAGCCCCCAAGATTTATTTATATTAAAAGAAGCAGAGGGAGAGAGAATCTCAAGCAGACTCCCTGCTGAGTGCAGAACTCTACAAGGGGCTCCATCTCATGACCCTGAGATTATGACCTGAGCCCAAATCAAGAGTTAACACTTAACCAACTGAACCACCCAGGTGTCCCTAAATGTATTTGTAATTTTTATACCATTTTGTTTTATTGCTCCTCCTAATAAGGCAACAAAAACTTCTATTTTCAAATTTTAAGTAATAAAGCAAAATTTGCATCATATAAACTGTTTTACTTGAATATTTTATCACTGACAATGATTAAATAGATTATAGTCAGGCTACAAATCTGTCAGTAAAGAAAATCGATAAGAACCATCAGGTTAGTGGATTTATGGTTCTAACTAATTTATAATGGTGCACAGGTGACTAGTTGCAGTTGTAAAGTATTATATTTACTTGTTATAAAATGAATACGTTACAATTAGTTATTGATTTAGTCACACTTTATTACATTATTTTCTTTTGTTACAAACAAGACCTGTATGATTTTTATCTCTTCCTCAAACCCGTATATTATATTCTTACTCTTCAACATATTGTTCCCTAGACACATATTAGAATAAATAGGGAGCAAAGAATTTTTCAGAATAAAATGCTGAATAAAATTTGCAACTCATCATCACTATCAAAAAAATCCTATTTCCTTTTTTTTAAAAGATTTTATTTATTTATTTATTTATTTATTTATTTATTTATTTGACAGAGATAGAGACAGCCAGCGAGAGAGGGAACACAGGCAGGGGGAGTAGGAGAGGAAGAAGCAGACTTCCAGCAGAGGAGCCTGATATGGGGCTTGACCCCAGGACTCTGGAATCACACCCTGAGCTGAAGGCAGATGTCCAACGATTGAGCCACCCAGGCATCCCCCCCCAAAAAAATCCTATTTCCTAAGGCAAATAAAGTATTGATGCAAATCAGAAGCACCTCATTAAATATTTTTCTGAGGTTAGACACTTGCTATAATAGTTATTTTTATAATTATCATCATGCTTCCATAAGCAAAATTGTCTAATTCAGTGAGAACTGGCAGAAGAGTCTAAGATGTTACACATTCAAATGTAAATGAAAACCAAAAGAGACACACAGTGAATTAGACCATTACATTGATCAACATCCTTGAAGTTTTACTGAACCTCACAGATAGTTCCTTTCCTATGAAATAAAGGACTTGTAGATTTACATATATTATCTCAAATTTATTATGATTGACTTGAGAGGAAAAATGTCCTTGTAATAGAAAAAAACAATGCTGGCTATTTCTTCCTGAAACATAGGATTTCTGTAATGATACTTGTTACTCTGGGTAGACCTTTTTTTAAAAAAAAAAAAGATTTTACTTATTTATTTGACAGAGAGAGAGAGAGCACACAAGCAGGGGGAGTGGGAGGCAGAGGGAGAGGGAGAAACAGGCTCCCTGCTGAGTAGGGATTCCCACCGCCCCCCCCAACATGGAGCTTGATCCCAGGACCCTGGGATCATGATCTGAACTGAAGACAGATACTTAACTGACAGCCATCCAGGTGCCCCTGGGTAGACCATTTTTATTCAGCCTTTATATAACTATACTTTTAGTTAGCCAAGATTTTACACAGCGTATCTATGTCAAATCCATGTAGTTCATTTGAACATATTACATGCATTGGATAAATTCATCAAAAACTTATAAAGGATCTGTTGTTACTGTTGCTTTCAACCTTTTGTTTCCTTCCTCCTTTCAGTGTTATAAATATTTATTTTTAAATGTTTACAATTTTAAAATAATATTACAACATGCATAGTTTAATCTTAGTATTTATCAACATTAGTAAATGAATTAATATAGTCAACTGAGGAATAATTTAATAGAATTTACCAAGGAGTATATATTTGCAAGGAATAAAGTAATACCTTCACGGTAATGAGTAAGGGACAGGCGGGGCTACGTAGGGAGAGATAGGTAGGGCGCTACAGGAGCAGGCTCACAGAAATGCCAAAAATGCCAAGGTGTAAGGAAACCAGAAATAAGGAAACAAATCAGACCATCCTGTCCTAGGTATCAGACGTGGGGTCTTGTTATAACAACTATTTGTGACCAACAAAGAATTACCAGACCCCTCCCCCCAAAAAAATGGAAGTAAGCCATTAAGATATTATCACTAATCTTACTCAATGGCCTATCAGTAGAGATGTTAAAAGGATTTAAGTTCCCTGGTCAGCCTTCAATAAAGACCAACCCTAAAAGCCCTCAGTGGCAATCCTGTTGGGTCCCCTCTCACTCCTGAGAGCTTTTTCTGTATCCTTGTTTAATAACTCTGTCACTTTACTAGCTGTCCTTTGGCCACGAGATTCATTCTTTGACTCCATGAGACAAGAACCTTGCTCTCCAGCTTCAGTAATTTAGAACCCATTATTCCAGATGTTCTTAAGTTATCTAGAACTAGGCATTGAGAATGCGAGGTAATTTGAAGGTACAGACTATAGTAAATCAAAAATAGTTCAAGGTTGGTAGTTACTTAGGAGGTCATCTGATAAAGGCCCTTGCCTCTAAACAAGCCTGCATTTTAAGAACACAGGGTTGTATTCGTAAGGTGTCTTTACTCCTAGGTTTTCTGACGATGCCTCAATTAGGATCATGATAGTTCTGAGTGTAGTAACGTTTATGTCCTAGAATTTCTCAGCTTGCTCTCTGCCTCCTGGCCATAATGAGAACAGGCTGCCAGTTGGAGCAAGACTTAATTCCCACCATGAGGACAGGTGGGAGAAATACTTCATAGACTGTCCCAGAATTACCATCATAAACAGTTCAGCCACTGCACTCAATGACTTTCCTTCACCACTCTCTTACCCAAACTTTGAGTGTCTCTGTCCACTCTGAACAAATGCCCCTCAGAAAGGGAGCTGGTATGGATGGCCTTGTGGTTCTGTCGGCCATATTCTATCTGTACTAAGTACCTAGATGTATTTCCTTAGAGTTCAACTGGATGGGGATGCCTCCCTTAGGACATACTGTAGTCAGGTGATAATTAGTGACTGTTTTTAAGAATTACACGTAGTTTTAAGCATTGGCTTATTTGATATTTAAGAAGTTAGTCTAAAATTTTCTGCTAATATTAAGTAATAAACTAATTTGTATTCCATATATTTATCCAGAAAAATTACAAGAGAAATAGGCCAGATCATGTGATGCCTCTTACAACTCTGATTCAGATGTTCAGTCCATCCTTCCATTGGTAAAAACTAATATGGGCAAGCCCCACTTCGCTGGGCCTGGGAAGACTTCTCCTACTACAAATCACCTGGCAGTGGGTCAAAAAACGATTGCGTTCAAATGGATAGAAAAGTGCAAATACTCTTGGAATAAGAGCACTGAACATCTGTGAACAAATTATATAATCTTTGAGTTGATGGCAGAAACTTTTTGTTAAGGACATTAGTTGAAATTTTTCCTGTTTCCCATATGAGTTCCAGTCCTGGCATATTAGCAGGACACGTAAGGGGAAGTCAGCTTGAGAGGCTTATAGATACTTTTCTTACTCTCACTGATAAATGAGATAAAGCCCCACTTACTTCTGGCCCCACCCCAACCCTGCTTCTGAAATTCTTCATCAGTCTTCATTCTAGGGTCTGGAGAATTCTGCTTGCAACCATGGTACAAAAGATATTGGAAAAGAAGACAGAGAGAAAAATGTAGAACCCTCATGGAATTGTTAAGAGACTGCATGAATGGAATGCTTGGAACAGCCTATGTCCAAATTCCTTTTTGTGTGAGGAAAAATCCTACCCCCCTCAAAAACTTGTTTAAGGCTCTTTTACTTTTATTCACAAACATTTCTGGTACATTTGATGTGGGGGGAAAAAGGCAGAAGGAAATGTAGATAAAATTAAATATCCTTATAACCTGTAGCCCATTGACAAATACATTCTTCCAGGAGCTCCCAACTGTCTTAATATTAATGCCTTGTTACAGGGCAAAACAACCTTAGCTTGACAATAGTGAGGCCTCCAAGATCCTCTGAGTCTTCTTCAGGATATGAATGTCCTTTTGGAACTTCCCTTATCTTTACTTCCCCCTGTTGCAGAAAAATAAGAATCAGACCGGTGAGAGACCAAGTGACACTCGGAGAAGTAGGAAAACTCGATTTATTTTACGCTGGTGGACCCAGATGAGCTCCTGCTCCAAATTCTGGGCCCCGGGCAACGGAGTTACAGAGCTGTTATAGGGCACTGNTTCAGGATATGAATGTCCTTTTGGCTTCCCTTATCTTTACTTCCCCCTGTTGCAGAAAAATAAGAATCAGACCGGTGAGAGACCAAGTGACACTCGGAGAAGTAGGAGAACTCAGATTTATTTTAAGCCGGCGGACCCAGATGAGCTCCTGCTCCAAATTCTGGGCCCCGGGCAACGGAGTTACAGAGCTGTTATAGGGCACTGCAGGCAGTCAGGCTCCAAAGGCTATGCTGACAGCTGGTAGGTGGGTTTGCACTGGGGGACTGTGGGCTGCTTTAGGCTGGAACAGCAGTGCAGGGAGCTTGTGGTGGGAAGCCTGTTTACAGAGGCAGAAGGGGCTGGTTATCTCTTGCTCCTAGTAGGGCTTCTAGTTATTCTAGCTTATTGTTAATAACTTTCCATCTTCTGGGGCCTCCCGGCCTGGGCCTGCCCTGGGCAGTTTCTCTCTTCACCCCAGCCCCAGAGTATGATCCCTTGTTCCTCACAATCCTGGGGCAGCGGGCAGCGGTTGGCAGCAGCTCTTCCAGCCCATGGGTCCTGTCCCAGTGGTTCACTAAAACCACCTTTTTGCACCAAAGATGTCTCAAGAATTCTTTCTAGGCCGTTGGCTCCGGACCTTACCAACATTCCAAAAACACATCACACTGTTCTCAGGAAATAAAAAATTAAAACTATGTGTCTATCAGAATTAAAACCAGCTCTGTAAGCTTTTGGTCAAAACAGAATCATGATTTCCAGCAATTCTAAGAAACTATAACCTAGTTTGTGTTTATGAATCAGTGTCTCCATCACTATTTCACCTCTATCACAAATTTTTATATATACATTAAACATAGGTCATAGCAAGTCACTTCTATGGGTAATAGTAAGTTAATCTCAAAGTATTATCAATATAAATTATGTTTATTCAGAATAGTGTTTATTTTTCTTACTAGTTTTATATACAAAAATGTATGCTTCTCTTCTAAAGAAATTGATCAACGTGAATATAATTACAGCTTTTCAGGAACCTCTGGCATGTTCTATAATTGCATTGGTAATATTAAAGTTCTTAATAAATCCTCAAATGCTTAATTTAGAGCTTATTGATCTAGTGCTTGCTCAACTATCACTAATACATTTTCTTTGCCTGTACTGATGTGCAAACTGTGTCTTTTTAAAAAAATAATAATAATTTTTACAACACAGAAAATGGCCTACTTTATTTTTGCCAGTTGTCTTGATTAGGCTGCGTTCTGTAGAGTGAAGCAATTCTAAAAGGTGAATTGGAATAATCTAGTTGCTTAGTTTTAGTTCCCATAACGTGTTCTCTTAAAAAAAACATTTTATATTTGCTTACGACTGTTATTTTCAAAAGGCTTTCACATATATTAAATCATTGAGTCTAAAACTGTTTTTTGTTTGTTTAAAACATAAGGACACTGGCGACTCAGAGACACTGAGTAGTTGCTAAAGCTCATCTGGTTAATAAATGGCAAGTTCAAGAGACTATGGACTCTGAGAAACAAACTGAGGGCCTCAGAGGGCAGGGGGGCGGGGGAATGGGATAGACTGGTGATGGGTAGTGAGGAGGGCACAAATTGGATGGTGCACTGGGTGTTATACGCAACTAATGAATCATCGAACTTTCCATCAGAAGCCAGGGATGTACTGTATGGTGACTAACATAATTAAAAAAAATTAAATTAAAATAAAAGAAAAAAAAGAAAAAAAAATAAATGGCAAGTTCACACTTGAAGTCAGAACTTTGACTTCTATCCCTGTGATCTTTTGGAGACAAAAAGAGTTTTGTGAAGAAATTACACAATTTTCAAGATTTTCTTCTTGTCTTTGACTTTCAGAATTTTTGTTATTATGTATCCAGTTGTAGGTGACTTTGTGCTTATGCTATCTGGAGCCTTTGAGCTTCCTAGGTGTGTAGATAATCATTTTTCACTAAATTTGGAGATGTTTCAGCCATAATTTCTTTGAGTTTTTTTCCCCTCCCTGCTCTCTCCTTTCCTTCTGCTGCTCCCAATGATGTGATTTGGTGTGGGGTTTGGGAGCAGATGGTCAAGAAAGAATTCTTGAGATGTTTTCCTTGCAAAAAAGGTGGACAGGACCCATGGGTAGGAAGACCTACACAGTAAGTGTGCGAAGTGACTGATTATGTAAGGTTTTGTATCCGGTGAAGGGGAGGATGACATTAGGGCCCCGGGAAATTGAGTCTATAGACTTCTGGAGGTCTGGCTATTGGTAAGATTGCTTTTTCTTGTAAATCATTAATACAGTTGTAAGCTGATGGAGATTCCTGTCCTTCTTGACTGTGATCTCTATCATTTGAAATTTGTTTCCCCCTTCCTTTGTTCTTGGGCAGCTAGGAGTGCCTGAGGAATGTTACACATATTCTACCTGGGGCAAGGGGTTTGCTGGGTGTTAGTTAGCTAGCCCTCAGCTTGCCTTTTGTTCCCTCATTACCATTCCATGCATGTTGATGTTCTTATTGATGTCCCATGTTTCTCTCTTCATTGGCATAACTTCCATTAATCTCTCTTAAAGTGCATTTGTTCTCTCTTTGGCCTATTTAAATTTACTCTTTAACCTCTCTGGTGAATTTTTATTTTCATTTCTTGTGACTTTTCAACTGTATAATTTGAATTCGGTTCTTTTTTTATAATTCTTATCTCTTTATTAATATTCTCTATTTGATGCTACATTATCAGTGTACTTTTCTTTATTTCATTTATCATTTTTTTGTTATGTATTTATTTTTAGTTCTGTGAATGCGTTTATTTATTTATTTATTTTTAAGAATTTTTTTTGAAGATTTTATTTGTTTATTTGACAGAGAAAGAGACAGCCAGCGAGAGAGGGAACACAAGCAGGGGGAGTGGGAGAGGAAGAAGCAGGCTCCCAGCGGAGGAGCCCGATGTGGGGCTCGACCCCAGAACATGGGGATCATGCCCTGAGCCGAAGGCAGACGCTTAACGACTGAGGCAGACGCTTAATGACTGAGCCACCCAGGCGCTCCNATGGGGGTCATGCCCTGAGCCGAAGGCAGACGCTTAACGACTGAGGCAGACGCTTAATGACTGAGCCACCCAGGCGCTCCTCTGTGAACGTATTTATAATGGTTTCTTGAAAATCTTTTTCTGATAATTCTGACATCTGGTCTGTCTCATGTGTTTTTTGTTTGTTTGTTTGTTTGTTTTGTTTTGTTTTTGTTGTTGTTGTTTTTTAGTTTATGGCTTGTAGTTTGTATGTCTTATGAATTTTTTGGGAAACTGCACATTATTGATAATATATTAGAGCAACTCTGGGCACTGGTCCCTCTCCCCCTGGAGGATTATTATTTTTATTAACTTGATTATTTGTTCAATGACTGGATTATTTTAGTGAACTCTATTCTGCCCTCTCCTCCCCCCAACCTCTACCACACAGTGTTCAGACCCTCAGGTAGTTCCTCATGGAATTGCACATTTGGGCATGCCAATAGTCACCTCAGGATGAATGTGGCATTAATAGGATTCTCTTTCTTTCCCTGGCTACACCAGGTGTTAAACTCCAACTAATTGCCAACTATTGCTATATTGTTTTTTCAACATGCTTTAGGGCATAAATTGCTATACATACTAATTCAACCAAATTAAGGTTTCTTTGAAGCAATAGCTTCTGGGGTCAATGTTTGATTTTGTTCTGAACTTGGGAGACTTCCTCTCACCTGTTTTATTCCCTGATAGATATTCTGAAAACTGTTCCACCTACACTTTAGCCTGTATCTTGAATCTCTTCCCAATTGCCTTTCACCATAACCTCCATTGGTACTAAGAATACTTTTAGACTTGAACTTCTTCACTCTCTATTGTAAATGAAGTCAGTTCCTTCAGGAAGAGATTAGAAACTTGTATATTTTATGCTCTGTTTTTACCTCCAGGGAAAGTCTCTGAGCCAAAATTCTGTAACAAAGGATGGGGATAATGGCAAGTTTCTCTCTGAGTGACCTCCCTGCTCTAGGAGCCCAGTCATAGAGCTGAGGGGAGCAGAACCCTGAGTTCTCTCACTTGCCTCTTGTGACATGAAACAACTATCAGGAGTCAGGGTAATAATCACTAGAAACTCTGTATTCTCAGCAACACCCATACAAAGTAGAGCCTGTGTTCCACAAGTGTCCCACTTCTCGGCTGCACTCCCTTAGGATTTAGCTTTAGGAACAGATAGCTGGGGGCAGGATGAGAAACGCTGATGTCTTATTCCTCCCTTTAAGGAAGTCCTCCATTCGGGTGCCAGGGATAGAGGGAGACCAGATTGACTGCAGCAATCTGGAGTGGTGTCTTTTCCACCTCATCGTGTTGGGAGATTGCTCTTGGTTCAAATAGCACATGGCTATGCCTTTCTTAACACATTTTCATACATCTTCATGAACAAAGGGAAGGAGTCCAAGATGGTGGAGGAGTAGGAGACCTTAGTTTCGTCTGGTCCCAGCAATTTAGCTAGATAGCTATGAAATCACTCTGAACACCTGTGAGCTCAACTGGAGATCTAAGAAAAGAATAGCTGCAACTCTGCAAATACAATAGTGACCACTTTCTGCAAGGTAGGAGGTGCAGAGAAGTGAATCCAAGATGATATATGGGAAGATAAACTGCAGGTGGAGGGAGCCTCCACCAGCTGGCTACTGTCAAGTGATAGAGCACCTGAGCACAAAATTGGAACTTTTAGAAGATTGCTCTGGTGAGGGACATTGCTCAGGTGGCTAAGTGTGGGGTGGAACCCTAGCTGGGACAGTGTGGTCTCAGGATCCTCTGGGTCACAGAAAGACCAGGGGTGCCCGAGTGCAGCAGAGCTCCCAGGTATCAGATTGGGGAAGCCGGCTGCAAACAGTGAAGCCAGGAGTGGGCTCTCAGCTCAAGGTTGCCATAAACCATGAATCATGGCATGGTTGGGCGACTGCTCTCTGAACAGGGGCCTAACAAGTGGCAGAACTAGTGAGATCTCCCTTCCTCCCCTGGGAGGAGTAGCACGGGAGAACACCACAGGAGTCTGCAGGGTTTGGAGACTCATAGTTGGGGTCTCATGCCTGAGATAGAAACGCTCTGTCACAGGACGGGTGAGCACAGAGTGCGGACTGAGACCAGGGAGATGGAGTGATTGCCTGCTCTACCCGGAGGGCACACTGAGGAGTGGGGCCCCAAGCTTTCAGCTCTGGGACCAGAGATTGAGAGGCTGCCATTTTCATTCTCATCCTCTAAAGCTGAGCAGAAAGCCTTCACGGAGCAGAAGCCACATAGAGCAAACCAGAGCAGATTACTTAGCCTGGCCCTCTGGCAAGGGTGGTACAATTGTACCCGGGGCAAAGACACATGAGAATCAAAGCAACAAGCCCCTGCCCCAGAAGATCAGCAAGGACCTCCAGCCACGAACAAGTTTACTAAACAATGAGAACCATGAAACTCCAGCCCTAGGGGAATACAGCACATAGATTCATGATTCTTTAGTCTTTTAATTTATTTATTTTTTTCCTCTTTCCTTTTTTAACCAATTATTTCTTATTTTATCAACTCTTTTATTTTATTTTTTTTTAAAGATTTTATTTATTTGACAGAGATAGAGACAGCCAGCGAGAGAGGGAACACAAGCAGGGGGAGTGGGAGAGGAAGAAGCAGGCTCATAGAGGAGGAGCCTGATGTGGGGCTCGATCCCTTAACGCCGGGATCATGCCCTGAGCTGAAGGCAGATGCTGTGCCACCCAGGTGCCCCTATTTTATCAACTCTTTTAAAGTATTTTTTAATTTTCATTTTTACCATTACATTCTATCCCTTCATTGTATATAATTTTATTTTTGTAAATATATATTTTCCTCTCTTTACAATTTTGGGATGCAATTTCTTCTAAAAGACCAAAATACACCCAAAATCTAGTGTAAGGCTCTGTTCTATTCATCTGTCTGATCATATTCTCTTTTTCTTTTTTTCTTTCTTCTTCCTTTTATTTTTTTCTTCTGTTAAAGTTTTTTTTTTTTAATTTTCATCTTTACAGTTACATTCCATCTTTTCAATGCATTTAATTTTATTTTTGTATATATATATATATATTTTCTTTCTTTACAATTTTGAGATGTAGTTTCTTCGGACAAACTGTCNTGTAAGGCTCTGTTCTATTCATCTGTCTGATCATATTCTCTTTTTCTTTTTTTCTTTCTTCTTCCTTGTATTTTTTTCTTCTGTTAAAGTTTTTTTTTTTAATTTTCATCTTTACAGTTACATTCCATCTTTTCAATGTATTTAATTTTATTTTTGTATA